>NC_057812.1:549933451-550233451 GCF_018294505.1 Triticum aestivum | reverse complement strand
TAATCAGAAGGAATGAATTCGCGACATTGGTATTACCCTTAAAGAATAAAACAAATTCAAGCAAGAATAATTTGTGGCACCTTTAAGATGAAATAAAATAAACTAAACTTAAAAAACTTGCACATAACCTTGCACTAATGTTGCACTTTTGTAATATGCAAATAATAAGCATACAGTAGTGCAATTTTTGCATTCAAGTATAATGTACACACATATTATATAGTACTTGTGTGCATACATTTATACTCACCCGACATCCAAAAATACCTTAAAGAAAAAAATCAACTAAAAATACAAAAAACAGTCAATAGAAGAAGAAGAAAAAGCAGAGAACGACTAGTGCGCTTCAAGCCCAGTAAGTAAATCGACTAACCCCAAATAGGGGCAAGTCAAAAATCCAGCGCAAAAAAAATTGAAAAAGCACACATCGTAAATCTTGGAAAAATAATCAACAGTAAGAAAATTGACGTACCCAAATTTAAAAACGAGACAACTTACATATAGCTAAAGTGAGATGCTCCGTGGTTGTAGTCGTCGTTGAGTAGTCTATGAAACTTGATTTAATTTTTGCTATTTGTGGTGTTCTTTATACTATCTTGATGTTTGATGTATAGATTAAAAGTTTCGCACAAAAAAGGTTATTTTCTTCAAAAATATTGTGAAGGGTTCTTTTTGACATTTGACTCCTCCGGGCATTCCATAAGATTCCATCGAATCAAAGAATGCATATAATTGATAATAGTATCTACTTTAGTTGCTTAGATGAGGCAAAGCAGCGACCGACCGATGCACGATCAAGTGCATCACACTCATCTTATTGCTATTATTTTCCGAGTTGCACTCATGTTTCTTTAATCGACCGTTTAACCGCGCCCCCGATATTATTCCCCGTGTCGACCGTCTTACCGGTACTTGGAATAATTCCGATGGAGGTGAAGAATCTTGGATGTTCCTCGGTCATCCATCTCGTGGAAAGCTAAGCCTTGCACACAGTCTAAACTAATGCAGTGTCGGTGTGGGAAACTGCCCAGCTGATCAGCACCCTCCCGGGTCAAGAAGAAAATAAAGTATACGTACATCCAGCAGCGAGCCCTATGTTGTATGGCCGAGGCGCCGAGAGAGAAGAGGCCGGCTCCTCTGCGGACTGTACACGTTTCACGTGAGAGCTGGGATCAACGGGTGACATGGACCCTGGGATCGCGAGACGTGCATGGACGTGCATGCATGTGAAGTCCGTCCGTGTCAGACACCCCGGCCGGGACGACGTGCGTGCACAGGAATGTTCCTCCTCCTCCCTCCCAGCATGTACGCGCGCGCGCGAGCATTTCAAGCCGGCGCGGGCGGCAGCGGCGGCGGCAAGCAACCGTCGCCGCGGCTCGCGCGGCGAGGCCCCCGTCCGCCCCGGGACGCGGGGGGCGCCCACCACCCAGCCGGAAACCCGAGCATCGTGCTCCTCCCGCCCGGCGCCGCTGCGACACGCCCGCGCCTGTCCCGGGATCGCCCGTCGTTTCCCGCGCGCGCGCCCACCTACTTTCCCGGCTTCGGATCGGCCTGTCCTCCATTTTTTATTTTTATACTCGCCCGATCACAGGAGAGTACCCCCGAGCATACGCGCCACGCCACGCCGGCAACCCGACGCACGGCGAGGGCGCCACCACCACGGCGCAGAGCTCTCGTTGACTCCCCGCAGCCAATCATGCACGTATCATCCGCCTACTCGTCCCCATCCGATAAAAGTTTTAGTATCGTTTCCGCGTGTACTTGATCATCGGCTGGACAGTTCCAAAGCGTACAGCCAGAGCACACTGCGTCGGTCGCTGAAAGATGCGGCCGTGGCCCGTAGAACATGCATGCACGGCCCTCCCTCCCAACGGTTGCGTCGCCAGCTCGGGCTCCATGTGGCGGCCGGGAGCGCGTCCACAACCATTTTCTATCCACGGCCACCGTCGCGTTACCCGTCCGTCCAAACCGGAGCACCAATCATTCTCTCTACCGCTTCGCCCGTTGTTTTCCCGTTTTTGTTCTTCATAAGAAGAAGAAGTCTGTGCTCCCGTCTTTGCTATTTGGAGATTGACGAATCTGGCACGGATCACTGATACACTCCTATGTGTCTATTACTAGTTCTAGATACAGCTGTGCTGTTTCCATGTGAGGATTATCATTGCCGATTTTGAAGGATTGAGGATGCGTAGTGCCTGATACGATCACGAAAAACTCCGGATTTGTTTATCCTTGTGCTTCTTTCGGTGTCCGGCCCGGGAAACCCAGGTCGCCAATCTTGGCCCTTGGCGTGCCTTGGACGACATGGTCAAGTGGAGAATGTGGACTCTGTAAGACTTACTTGTCGGTAATTCCGACCTCCCGATAGAGACCTCTTTGTCTCCGAAAGAGACAAGGCCTGCATTTGACTTCGGCCTCTTTGGTCTGTTTCTTGCCCCTGAAGCCCCATCCACGCCACTGCCCACTAGCACACAAATCTAGACCCCTTCAAGCAGTGCCAACCTAAATGATGGTAATGATCTTGTAGTTTATAAGTAAAGCGCATTCATAAACAACACATGGTCCAAATCCAACAATATAAACTGTAGACGACTGATATACGTACATGTACATCAATAGGTGTCCACCATTTGGGGACATGGTCAGGTGATAATATGCGTAGTTTTGCGTATGAGTGCTCTAGTCCAACCGTTCTCTTAATTTAGGGACGTGTAAGCTGTCTGGTTCGGGTGTCCCCAATCATATATACTTCCAATAATTAGTTTATTATTAGCAGGTAAAGACAATCATTGGTCGTGACGATAAATCGCATCAAGGTATGATACACAGGTAGGGGGAAGACGTCTGCAATCCAGCGACTTGAGGCCTAGAAAAGGATAGACAAACAACTTGTTCGTAGCAAGTTATGACTTGCATAGAGAAGCATGCATAGACTGGTCGGGTCATACTAAAGTTTTCGGGTCTGCTCTGGGCTACCCTTCCACATTAATTTGCATCAGAAGTTTGTAGCTAAAAGAGCATGTGTTTCTAGATATCTCGACGGTTTTGCTAGATTGGTCATTCTTTATTTTTCATGAAAAGCATAAGCATCAAATATATTACTCCCTCTGATCCAAATTAATTGATGTATACTTCGTATAACTATACAATTATACTAAGTGTGCGTCAATTAATTTGGGGCGGAGGGGGTATAAAAGTTCATCAGAAGCACAAAGTATCTCAAATAAAAATTACATCGAAATTCCTAAACCATCGAACGACCACTACTGCCGCCAGAACGAGCCGATGACGCATCACTGTGGCCGCTCTCTACCGGAGCTGGTTTGACCTTGTCGATAACAGCCGGAAAGTCTTCGTACACGTGCCTCTAAGGATCAGCGCCCTGGAGCCGCAGTCGTCGCCGTTGAACCGTTGCATAGATCTGAAGCACCTGACACCAAATCTCACCACATGACAAGAAACCCTAACCTCGCTGCCTCGAGTAGACAGCAGGAATTTGCATCGGCGCTTCGTCGACTATGTCCAGACGGACGAACTCAAGGAGGATCCGAGCCCAGAAAATAAACTCAAATAAAAAGCGCCGCCATTGGCCCGATGCCGCACCTGCGAGGACTAAAAAAACCCTAACCTAAACTACTAACTGGAGAAGAGGCATCGGGATTCCCCTCCTCGTCACTGACTGCAGAGCGAAATGCAGAGGGGAGGCAAATCAACGGGTTCGCCGATGAATCCTTGAGGATAGAGTTTGTCGTAGGCCCTAGCTGCCTAGGGTCAGAGGAGAAAAATGCGAAGAAGTCTTCCTGGTTCATTACAAGAATACAACCTATGCTTGGGAAAACATAACGGGTGCAATAAAACTAATACATCTTGCACTTTTCAATGAATGGGAGTTGCAATTTTTCTAAATTGATTGAGACTTGAGAAAATCTCAGTCAACTGAGATATAGATGGGCCCATATTTTAATAAAAGTGCGCTTGTCAATCTTAAATTAAAGGGGGGGGGGGGGGTATCATAGTTTACCACAATTCAGATGCTCTTAAATTCTACAAAGCCTGCAACCATTATATACATTCTATGAGTTTTTTCAAAGACAATAGAGGTATCCAATCTCTATTGCAGATCGATCACATGTAAGTGATCACAATTAAGTCCAATTATAGAAGTGCTAGTAATTCAATTATTTATTTAAAGTAATAGTTAAAATGTGTTTTTAAAGAGATTTGCTTACCTCCCTATAGTATATACCAAAAGTTCATAAAATGCTTTCTTTGTACCATATACATAACTTGTATTATCATTTTTTACTTAGATTATACTTTCTGCTATCTACCAAGTGATTGTACCATGTTTCTTTTGTTTTCATTTTATTTTACGCCAAGGACATTTACTCCTATCATTTGACATGTACATTAGAGCATGTACTCATTATAGAAATATTATTCTAGTATTTCTATAATTCTTATGTTTTAAATAGTAAATATTTCTAATTACCACTAGTACAATGTGTTTTGATATTTTCAAGATTCTGGTGATTTTATTTGAGAAGCAAAGGTAAATGCATAATGTTCTTATATAATCATATTTTTTTGGGGGAACTTAGAACTAAGAAATTTGACAACCGACCAATGGTTTATTGTGGTGCAACGATGCTAGTGATTTAGTGATACTCTTTTCTGGTCAAATAAATATATATTCCCTGTTGATTTCACAATGCCCGCTCGTAAATTTTATATGTTATCTTCACCATTGTAATATGGATCCACTAGAATTGATAGTGAATATATAAACATGTAATATACTCTCTTAGCTTCAAAAATTTAATGTGTGTTTTGAAAGATAAGCTTCTAATCCAGTGGTAGAGCTAAACAAAAGTTCCCAGGCGCAAAAGTATAAATCACGAAGAAGTGGAGGGGCAATGAGAATTTTTCGTTCCATTTAAGCCTCACAAAAAACCTTCATAGGTATATGCAAGGCTGGAGGGGAGAGGGGGCTACGCCCCCCCCCCCTCCCCCGACCTCTACATAGCTGTGCCATTGTTCTAATTCTTATGATGTACAATTAAATTGATAATATGGGGTTATTGTTACATAAAGTTGATCTTCATGAATCATGATATGCCTTAGTATATTTTGAAACAAATGGATTGATATGCAAGATGATTTAAAACATAAATGAGATGCATTTTATCTTTCTATTAGAGCGAGAATTTGTAAAATCTCTAGTTAATGTGGTCCATTCAGGGTCCCCAAATTCTTTTTGAGGCGATGGTTTCCTAATTTCAAACCATACTTTTGACATGCCATTTCCGGATTTTCCTCACCTTTACAACTTTTGAAGTTTGAGAAGTAATGTCGAGGCACTAAAAGGCACCAGTTTCTTCACATTTCTTTGGTCTTGCTAGATTGCTTACGTGAGTCTCAATCGATTTAGCTAAATGAAACTTTGGTTGACTAATTTCTTATGCAACATATGCTTGAAAAACATAAAAGGGTGGGCAAAAATAATACATGTTGCACTTTTAACTAGATTGTAGTTGCTATTTTATTAATCAATTGTGAAAAATCTCAGTCAAGTACTCCAATTAGTAATATTACAACATTTTAGGATGAGGTAAAAAACACAACCCTAGACGATACAAAAAACAACAATAGGACTAATTAGTAACATAAAAACATATTAGGGGGGGGGGGGGGGGGGGGGGGGACAGTCCAAAGTTTCAAAAAGTTATCGCATTTGTGGTTTATTCAGTCTCAATTGTTTTTTCAACAAAAATCCTTTTGTCTCCAAATTCATCTTTTGGCGATGGTCTCTTAATTTCAAACCGGACTTGACATTTCACCTTCATAATTTCTAACAGAAAAATAGAAAACTGGAAATGCCACGTCAGCAGCCCAGAATGGTCAACCGGGGACGCTTGGGCTTAAACCTACCTCGTTGACCCGGACAAACCCAAAGCGAAGCGTGAACAGAAACAGAGCAGAACAGAGCGCTGGCTGGGCCCGACCAACGCCGCCGGCCGCTCCCCTATATAACGCCCGCCTCCTCCCGCCCTCCCTCTCTCCTCCTCCTCCTGCTCCTCTCTCATTTCCAAACCAGCCCAACAGACCCACGACTCGAGCGACCCACCGTGCTGACCCGGGACGCGCGCCGAGGAATCGGACCCCTGTCTGTCGGGGGCGCCCTTCTGTGTCAGGAAGCGGCATGGGGGCGCCGGAGTGGTGGTGGTCGACGTGGAGGGGGCTGGCCGTCGCCGCCACGGCGGCGTGCCTGCTCCTTCACGTGGCGGCGCGGGTGGCGGACGCGCTCTGGTGGCGGCCGCGGCGGCTGGAGGCGCACTTCGCGCGGCAGGGCGTGCGCGGCCCGCCGTACCGCTTCCTCGTCGGCTGCGTCCGGGAGATGGTGGCGCTCATGGCGGACGCCACCGCCAAGCCCATGTCGCCGCCCACCTCCCACAACGCGCTGCCCCGGGTGCTCGCCTTCTACCACTACTGGAGGAAGATCTACGGTACGCATGCGCCGCCTCGCGTGTTCCTTCCGTGTCTCTTGCTGTCAGCAGCCGCGTTTCCGCCATCGATGGGTGGAATGGATTTTTAATGGTGGTTGGGTCTTTGTCGTGGCGGCGCAGGGCCGACGTTCTTGATATGGTTCGGGCCGACGCCGCGGCTCACGGTGGCGGACCCCGAGCTGGTCCGCGAGATCTTCCTGACGCGCGCCGACGCGTTCGACCGCTACGAGGCGCACCCCATCGTCCGGCAGCTCGAGGGGGACGGCCTCGTCAGCCTGCACGGCGACAAGTGGGCCCTCCACCGCCGCGTCCTCGCCCCCGCCTTCTACCCCGACAACCTCAACGTACGAGTGAAACGCATGCGCATCTCTTTGGCCCGCCCGGCTTGGTCGTCAGTGTGCAAGTGCAGCGAGTGACACGGCGCCGCGCCGGCGATTTTTCTTTTTTGCAGCGGCTGGTTCCGCACGTCGGCAGGTCGGTGGCGGCGCTGGCGGAGAGGTGGCGGGCGATGGCGCGCGCGAGCGGCGGCGAGGTCGAGGTGGACGTGGCGGAGTGGTTCCAGGCGGTGGCCGAAGAGGCCATCACGCGCGCCACGTTCGGCCGCAGCTACGCCTCCGGCCGCGTGGTGTTCCGCATGCAGGGCCGCCTCATGGCCTTCGCCTCCGAGGCCTTCCGCAAGGTGCTCGTCCCGGGCTACCGGTACGTCAAATACCACATTAATCCCAACCGAAACCAGTCACCGCTCAGAGACTCTCCATTGACACCTCCATGCTTCTGTACTCATGTCATGTGTGCGCCGTCAATTCAATCGATTTGCAGGTTCTTGCCGACCAAGAAGAACCGGATGTCGTGGGGCCTGGACAGGGAGATCAGGCGGGGTCTGGTCCAGCTCATCGGCCGGCGCAGCGACGCCGCCGAGGACCACGAGGCGGCCGCCAAGGACAAGGGCAACAGCGGCGGCGGCTTCAGGGACCTGCTGGGGCTGATGATCAATGCCCGCGACAAGAGGTCGCAGCCCATGCTGGTGGAGGAGATGGTGGAGGAGTGCAAGACGTTCTTCTTCGCCGGCAAGCAGACGACCACGAACCTGCTGACCTGGGCCACGGTGCTCCTGGCCATGCACCCGGACTGGCAGGACCGCGCCCGGCAGGAGGTCCTCGCCGTGTGCGGCCCCGGCGAGCTCCCCACCAAGGAGCAGCTGCACAAGCTGAAAACGGTACGCCACCCGCGCGCCACTGTTCCGAGGCCGAAACCGAAAGCACCACCGAAAAAGACGATCTTTGAAAACCGTCCGGAGGGCCGGAGGGGCATTACGGTAACTCCGCACGCAGCGGCAAAACAAAAACAAAAAAGACTCACCTTGTTTCTTCCCCCGTGTCCCGTTGCAGGTGGGGATGATCCTGAACGAGACGCTGAGGCTGTACCCGCCGGCGGTGGCCACCATCCGCCGGGCCAAGGTGGACGTGGCCCTCGGGGACCTGGCGATCCCGCGCGACACGGAGCTGCTGATCCCGATCATGGCGATCCACCACGACCCCGGGCTGTGGGGCCCCGACGCGGCGCAGTTCAACCCCGCCCGGTTCGCCGGCGGCGCGGCCCGCGCGGCGGCGCACCCGCTGGCGTTCATACCGTTCGGGCTGGGCGCCCGGATGTGCATCGGCCAGAACCTCGCGCTCCTGGAGGCCAAGCTCACCGTCGCCGTCCTGCTCCAGCGGTTCGAGATGAGGCCGTCGCCCAAGTACGTGCACGCGCCGACGGTGCTCATGCTGCTCCACCCGCAGTACGGCGCGCCCGTGATCTTCCGCCCGTCCCCTGTCGCCGCCCCGCCGTCCGCGTCGATCCACGCTAGCTAGCTAGCTAGCTGGCCGGCCGGCCAACGAACTCTGCTAGCCTCCAGGGAGTAGGAATTGACAGAAATGACCACGCCGTGCTCTCTCTGTGTACATACATATGCCGCCTAATGACACGCGGCAGCTAACGGAAAGCTTCGCCCGCCGTCGTGGCCCGCCATGGACGGACGGATGGCCCTCGCTAACTGTCTAGTAGTAGTACGTAGTACGTAGATCATCAGAGCAGAGCAGAGCAGGAGCTTTAGGGTTTGATGGCACGGGACAGGAGAAGGCCGGGCCCGCGCTGCCCTGCCCGGTCGCTTCCATTTGTTCCCTTCTCCCTCCACGGATTCGGGCCGCGTTTGTGTGTACGTACTACTCCTACATTACAGCTGTGTTTCATTCCGGCTATTCTTCATCTTTAGTAGAGCAGGAGACGGAAAAGGATGATGAATCCAGAGCAATGGGGGGACGGGAAAGGCTGTATGGGGATGGGAAATTTGTTCGCCGTGGACGTACGCGGTATCCCCTCTCTCTCTCCCTCTCCTTTTTCGGTTGTGCCGTGTTGACAATTCATGGCGGAATCTCTGGGGGTGGTGGTGGTACATGGGAGGAATACGCTTTGTGCAGGCTGTGCTGAGGATGCGGTGCAGGTTCGTTAGTTAGAGTCTAAACTCAAGTCCACTGTGCTGCCAGTGTGTCACCCACTCCGCCCTGTCCTCCTCCTCGTGTCTACTCGTGGTCTTATTTTTCTTGGCATTAGGTTTTCTTTGCTTGACACAAAAACAAAAACGGCAGTTTCTTTCCCGAGTTGTTTGCTTTAAGGGCAGCGCCAGCTCTCAACCACATTTTCTCGGCCAGACAGAGCACCTTTATCAAGGGTCCATGTATTCCTTCCGTTTCTAAATATAAGAGGCCGTTCGAAATCTCTCCGCTCCGTAACTCCGCCGTGGAGCGGAGCGGCACTCAGTGGAATTTTTCCTTTTTGCATGTTTGAATCTTCTCCACGACCTTCAACCACGAAGGAGACAGAGTCTTTTCATATGTAGTTTGTATACATACATCCATATGTAGCTTGTATTAGAATCTCAAAAAAGATTTATAGTTAGGAACAGAGGGAGTATATACTAGCGGCATTTTTTTTGCATCTTTCAATCTTCTCCATGACCCTCAACCAAAAATGAGACAAAGTCTTTTCACCAAGCTATATATCACCAAGCCATTTGACTTGGTTAGCTGGCATTTCTCTCTGAAAAGCCGCACTTTCTTGTTAGAGGTCCTCATTGCGCTAGGGTTTGGTAATTTTTTTTGAATAATGACTAAGTTTTTTTTTCACCTCCTTCTTCCTCCAAGGCATATCTTAATGGTCTCTCGGTCCATTTCCCTGTCATGGCCGAGATCTTCGCCAAAGGGCTCCATCGCACCGCTATTCTTCTTCTTTTTTTTGCAGGTGACACCGCTAATCATTTTTATGCAAAAAATACACATTGCTATCTTCTATCTTCTGTATCTAAAGGGCTACCCTCACATATTTCTCTCAATATGCAAGCATCTCATCTTGTAACATGTATGGAAAAAATCCATCTCAACATGCAACAGTACAAGAAAAAACAATACTACAATAACCAACATTCAAACATCTATGAGAATTTTCATTTTATTATTGCTATTTATATCATAAGTGGTTTACATATAAAGCATAATCAAACACAATATTCATATGTATTTTTAGTACAATAACCAACATTCAATTATTCAACATTCAAACATCTATAAGTTATTTATAGTAGAATAATGAAACAGAATAAAACATATGTATTTTTAGTTTTAATTATCATATTATCACTCCAAATATTCATATTGCATACAAGCAAATGTTACTAAAATATATTACAAAAAAAATTCCCGCTTAGTATAGGTGAAGGCTAGCAAGAGACTGGGAAACGACCAGCTAGAGAGCGACAACAGTCATGAACATGCATTAAAATTAATCAACACCGAATGCAAGTATGAGTAGGATATAATCCACCATGAACATAAATACCATGAAGGCTACGTTGATTCTGTTTCAACTACATGCGTGAACATGCGCCAAGTCAAGTCACTTAAATCATTCAGAGAAGGATACCACCCTATCATACCACATCACAACTATTTTAATAGCATGTTGGCACGCAAGTTAAACCATTATAAGCTCCTAGCTAATCAAGCATGGCACAAGAACTATGATCTCTAGTTGTCATTGCAAACATGTTTATTCATAATAGGCTGAATCAAGAACGATGAACTAATCATATTTACAAAAACAAAAGAGGTCGAGTTCATACCGGTTTTTCTCATCTCAGTCAGTCCATCATATATCGTCACAATTGCCTTTCACTTGCATGACCGAATAGTGTGAATAATACTAGTGCTTGTGCATTGGACTAAGCTGGAATCTGTAAGCATTCAATAAATAGGAGAAGACAAGGCAATATGGGCTCTTTTGTCAGATCAACAATAATGCGTATAAAAGCCACTTCAACAATTTAATTATGGTCTTCTCCTATCGACCCCCAAAGAAAAAAAAAGAAATAAAACTATTTACGGGAGAGCTCCCAACAAGTAAAAGAAGAACATGAAATCTTTTTGAGTTTTCTTTTTAATTACTACTACAAACATGGAAAGTAAACTAATTAAAAGCTACAACTAATTTTTTTTGTTTTTCTTAAGGTTTATTAAACACACAAGAAGAAAGCATAAAAAGGAAAATAAACTAGCATGGATGATACAATGAAAAAGTATGAGCACCGACATCTCGCAATGAGTGTGTGAATATAAATGCAATGTCGGTGAGAAATATGTACTCCCCAAGCTTAGACTTTTGGGCCTAAGTTGGTCTATGGTCACGGCTGGCCTGGCGGATATCCATAATAATAGTTGGGGTCGTACTACGAAGAAGAAGACTCAGATTGCCACTGATTGGCAATCATCTCCGGATCCCACTGATAATTAGACTGTCGTGGAGGATCAATTTGTGGTTCCAGCTTTGGCTCTATGGCTGATGTAGGGGTCCGATAGGCGTGAATAGCCTCTAACGGAACAAGGTACTGGCCTGCAGATAAATCAAACAAGGTAGCAGCAGGCAGGGTAATAGTCTCAGGATGATGTTTATCAAAGAACAATTTGTATTTAAGCTCTCCTTCCCTATTCTTAACAATAAAATCATGTGTCACCATACTCTTATAATCTAAATAAACATGCGGCAGCACTTTTTCTTCCTTCTCATAATGCCTAATAGATATGTTAAAATGTGCAGCTAGGCGCGAAACATAGATGCCTCCAAAGATGGGGCCCTTTATACGGTTCAGACTTAACCGTTTAGCAATAATGCCGCCCATACTAACAGAGTTATCACTGAATAAACCGTGGAGCAAAATAATAATATCAGGAACACTAAGGTTTCCACAGTTTTCGCGACCAATTAAGCAACGACTAGCAAATAATGCAAAATAGCGTAAAACAGAAAAATGTATACTAGTGATTCGTGCATCGGAAACCTTCCTCGTTTCCCCTACAGTGATGATATCAATAAACCCATCCACATCGCTGCGATGTGGTTCCTCTGTCGTGCCCTCGAAAGGGACCAAACAAACCCGACAAAATCATAAAGTGACATCTCCTTATGCTCATCATATAAATAAAACTCCATCGTAGGTGGTGAGCTCCTAGAATGGAAATGAAAGTTTTGCACAAAGATGTTTGTGAGTAAGAGATACTGATCGCGTTGGTCGTAGAGGAAAGCGGTGAGGCCTGCATTCTTAGCCAATTCATAAAAATCTTCATAAATCCCGACTGCTCTCAAGAAATCATCGGAAGGCCATTCACACGATCGAACCTCCGCGGTGCGAGGCAGATTATACTTGGGCTTCTGTGCCTTTTCCTTCAAGCTTCGGCTCGATGAGCCCCTCAAAAGTCTCTTCATTATTTTCTGAAAAATTCTGAAATTTTTAGTTATTTCAAAATAAAAGTAAACCAAACTCAATAATATTGATAGCAACTACTCCTACAAGTGCTTAGGGCCTATATCATGCATCAAAACTACCTTTGACCATATAAATTTGACATGCAAAGTTAAGAACAGAGTCACCTAAGCAGCAAAAATTTGCAATGAATAAAACACTAGAACAAAAACTAATTGGACCAATGGAGGAGTCACATACCAAGGAACAATCTTCCCAAGCAGTTTTGTGAGAGGTGCTTTGAGCAAGGAGATCGAAAATGGCAGCAAAATGAGTTTGGACTCGGGTTTGAGCTGGATATTCGTGTTTGGGGGAGAAAGAAGGAGTGTGTGGGTGAAAGGATAAGTGGAGGAGGGCCACCGTGGGCCCACGAGGCAGGGGGGCGCGCCCTCCACCCTCGTGGCCAGGTGGATGACCCCCCTGCTGTGTTCTCAGTGCCAAATATTCTCAAATATTCCAGAAAAAATCATATTTAAATTTCAGGGCATTTGGAGAACTTTTATTTTTGGGGTATTTTTATATTGCACGGATAATCAGATAACAGACAGAAAAATACTATTTTTATTTTATTTAATATAAATAACAGAAAGTAAAAGTGGGGTACAGAAGGTTGTGCCTTCTATTTACACCCTTCTCATGAACATCAAAAGGAATCCACTAACAAGGTTGATCAAGTCTTGTTAACGAACTCATTCCGAATAATATGGAACCGGCGAAATTTCAAATAACACTATGTTACCTCAACGGGGATATGCACATCCCCAATAATATGAATATCATATTTCTTCTTGACAGCGGGAAGCGGAAATTCAAAACCTCCAAATATAATCGATGGAATTTTTCCAATAGAGTTGATACTATGAGCTTGAGGTTGTTTCCTCGAAAAGTGTACCGTATGTTCATTACCATTAACATGAAAAGTGACATTGCCTTTAGTGCAATCAATAACATCCCCTGCAGTATTCAAAAAGGGTCTTCCAAGAATAATAGACATACTATCGTCCTCGAGAATATCAAGAATAACAAAGTCCGTTAAAATAGTAACGTTTGCAACTACAACAGGCACATCCTCACAAACACTGACAGGTATAGCAGTTGATTTATCAGCCATTTGCAAAGATATTTCAGTAGGTGTCAACTTATTCAAATCAAGTCTATGATATAAAGAGAGAGGCATAACACTAACACCGGCTCCAAGATCATATAAAGCAGTTTTAACATAGTTTCTTTTAATGGAGCATGGTATAGTGGGTACTCCTGGATCTCCAAGTTTCTTTGGTATTCCACCCTTGAAAGTATAATTAGCAAGCATGGTGGAAATTTCAGCTTTCGGTATCTTTCTTTTATTAGTAACAATTTCTTTCATGTACTTAGCATAAGGATTCATTTTAAGCATATCAGTCAATCGCATACGCAAAAAGATAGGTCTAATCGTTTCAGCAAAGCGCTCAAAATCCTCATCATCCTTTTTCTTGGATGGTTTGGGAGGAAAATGCATAGGTTTCTGAACCCATGGTTCTCTTTCTTTACCGTGTTTCCTAGCAACAAAGTCTTTCTTATCATAGCGTTGATTCTTTGATTGTGGGTTATCAAGATCACAGCAGGTTCAATTTCTATATCATTATCATTACTAGGTTGAGCATCATCATGAACATTATCATTAACATTATCACTAGTTTCAGGTTCATTACCAGATTGTGTTTCAGCATCAGAGATAGAAATATCATTTGGATTCTCAGGTGTTTCAATAACAGGTTCACTAGAAGCATGCAAAGTCCTATCATTTTTCTTTTTCTTCCTTTTAGAAGGACTAGGTGCTTCTATATTATTTCTCTGAGAATCTTGCTCAATTCTCTTAGGGTGGCCTTCAGGATACAGAGGTTCCTGAGTCTTTCTACCACCTCTAGTCATAACTCTAAAAACATTATCATTATCCTTACTATTCAATTCATTGGGCAAATCATTTTGAGCTTTAAGTACTTGTTCTACTTGAGTGGTAACCATAGAAGCATGTTTACGAATAAGTTTAAGTTCACCTTTAACATTAGCCATATAATCACCCAAGTGTTCAAGCATATTTGAATTGTATTTCAATTGTCTACTAAAATAAGCATTGAAGTATTCTTGCTTAGCCATAAATTTATCAAACTCATCTAAGCATGGGCTAGCAAACTTAGTAAATGGGATTTCAGCTTTATCATATCTATAGAGAGAATTTAACTTTACTACCTGTGTCGGGTTATCAAGACCATGAGTTTCTTCAATGGGTAATGGATTAAGATCATATGTTTCTTCAACGGGCGGTAAATTAAGACCATGTATTTCTTCAATAGGAGGTAAATTCTTAACATCTTCAGCTTTAATACCTTTTTCTTTCATATATTTCTTTGCCTCTTGCATAACTTCAGGACTGAGAAATAGAATACCCCTCTTCTTCGGAGTTGGTTTAGGAATAGGCTCAGGAGCTGGCTCAGGAAGTGTCCAATTATTTTCATTTGCCAACATATTATTCAATAGAATTTTAGCTTCATCCGGTGTTCTTTCCCTGAAAACAGAACCAACACAACTATCCAGGTAATCTCTGGAGGCATCAGTTAGCCCATTATAAAAGATATCAAGTATTTCATTTTTCTTAAGAGGATGATCAGGCAAAGCATTAAGTAACTTGAGAAGCCTCCCCCAAGCTTGTGGGAGACTCTCTTCTTCAATTTGCACAAAATTATATATATCCCTTAAAGCAGCTTGTTTCTTATGAGCAGGGAAATATTTAGCAGAGAAGTAATAAATCATATCCTAGGGACTACGCACACAACCAGGATCAAGAGAATTAAACCATATCTTAGCATCACCCTGTAATGAGAACGGAAATATTTTAAGGATATAAAAGTAACAAGTTCTTTTATCAGTAGTGAACAGGGTGGCTATATCATTTAATTTAGTAAGATGTGCCACAACAGTTTCAGATTCATAGCCATGAAAAGGATCAGATTCAACCAAAGTAATTATATCAGGATCAATAGAGAATTGATAATCCTTATCAGTAACACGGATAGGTGAAGTAGCAAAAGCAGGGTCAGGTTTCATTCTAGCATTAAGAGATTGTTGATTCCATTTAGCTAATAACCTCTTGAGTTCGTATCTATCTTTGCAAGCTAAAATAGCTAAAGAAGCTTATTTATCAAAAAGATAACCCTTAGGAATAACAGGCAAGTCTTCATCATCACTTTCATCAGTATTATCAGATTCAATATTTTCATTCTCTCTAGCCCTAACAAGTTGTTCATCAAGAAATTCACCAAGTGGCACAGTAGTATCAAGCATAGAAGTAGTTTCATCATAAGTATCATGTATAGCAGAAGTGGCATCATCAATAACATGCGACATATCAGAACGAATAGCAGAAGCAGGTTTAGGTGTCGCAAGCTTACTCAAAACAGAAGGGGAATCAAGTGCAGAGCTAGATAGCAGTTCCTTACCTCCCCTCGTAGTTGAGGGATAAATCTTGGTTCTTGGACCTTTCAAGTTCTTCATAATTATAAGCAGATATATATCCCAAGTGACTCAAAGAATAGAGCTATGCTCCACGGCAACGGCGCCAGAAAATAGTCTTGATAACCCACAAGTATAGGGGATCGAACAGTTTTCGAGGGTAGAGTATTCAACCCAAATTTATTGATTCGACACAAGGGGAGCCAAAGAATATTCTCAAGTATTAGCAGCTGAGTTCTCAATTCAACCACACCTGGAAATTTAATATCTGCAGCAAAGTATTTAGTAGCAAAGCAATATGATAGTAATGATAACGGTAACATAAGGTAATGGTAGCAAAAGTAATGTTTTTGGTATTTTGTAGTGATGATAGCAATAGCAACGAAAAAGTAAATAAGCGAAGAACAATATATGGAAAGCCTGTAGGCAATGGATTGGTCATGGAGAATTATGACGGATGCGGTTCATCATGTAACATTCATAACCTACGGTGACACAGAACTAGCTCTAGTTCATCAATGTAATGTAGGCATGTATTCTGAATATAGTCATACGTGCTTATGGAAAAGGCCGAAATCACTGTTCTGACCTTGTCAGCGTTTATTGTCACAAACTGAACCCGACGTGAAAGTATTTCACGATTTGACCCTTTTAAAAACGCCAGGGTCCGCGGCGTTTCCACCCAACATAGAAACGCCGAGCAAGCTAGCGTTTCTGCCCTGGCCCATTGCCAGGCCGAGGACGCGTTGTTTGCTGACGTGGCAGGCTGGAAACACCGACCCAGCTAGCGTTTCTGGAAACGCCACAATCAGTGGCGTTTCTGGTGCAGATATTTTAGGTGGTCGTGGGGCTTTCACCCACCACTCACCACTCACTCTCTTCTCCCCCATTGGCCTATCCCGAGCTCTTGCCCTTTTCCCCCTTTGTGTCCCTCACTTAGCCCCTCACAAATCCTTGCAAATCGATTGGGTTGGTCCGTGGATCTGGTGTCATTTCTGTTCGTTGAGGTAACCTCCTTCATCTCACAAATTTGTATTGGTTGGATTTGTCCATTTGGATTGATTTGTTCTTGTTGTTCCTAACCCTAGTTTTGAGCATGGATCTATAATGTGATGTTTTGAGTATTGTTGTTCCAATAGTGTTGCATTTTGATGTTGTTGAGCATACCTTATTGTGGGTTATGGCTAATGTTAAGATTTAGGGTTAGGGTTATGGCCAATGTTAAGATTTAGGGTTAGGGTTAGGTGTTTTGTTAGCAATGTGGTATATTTAGCATTGTACATTTCTTATACTTATGTTACCATTTTTTTAGATGGACAAGATTGTGAATATTCATTATGTTGACAAAGAGGCATTCATGAATGTGGATATTGTTGACAAGTATGAGGAAGTGTTTATATTTCTTGAGACCCCTAGTTATGAAGAGGTTGTGGAAGAAACACGGATAAGATTAAAGTGGGTGGATGCAAGTGATCAAGTTGAATTAGTAGGAAGATATGATGTTGGGTCGGCACACAAGTGTCGAATGAAGACAATGCCTATCAAGTCCAATTTGCATTGGGCTGCATATAAGGAGGTTGTTGCATCCTCGGAAGTCAAGTCACTCGAAGTCTTTGCAAGTAAGGCGGTCAAGGCTCCTCTCTTTCATGTTGACTTGAACCAAACCTTAGTAGATGATGTGAACCCGGTTAGTAGTGTGCCGCCTATTATTGAGTATAAAGTTGAAGCGGAAGCCAATGAGTATCCCCAATATGAGTTCCGAGGTAGTGCACCGATGAAAGATGATGGCGATGACTCCGATGAAGAGTATGAGAGGCACCACAACATTGTTGGTGATGTAGAGGCTGAAGTAAGGCATCAGGACATGGATCCTGACATTATCTATCAGCGTGCTTGTGTGGATGACTCGGATGATGAAGGCCCGGTGAATGAGTTGGACGAGGATGGCTTGACTGCGAAAGAAGCAGAGTGGTACACAAAAATCACTGGTAGGGATCACAAAGTTCCCTTGTTTTGTGATGTTAGCCTTGCAGATAAGGCTATAGTCGACGGTGGCATGAGCAAGACAATTGAGGCTAGACAGTTCCCAAGTAGTACACCCGACGCGATTTCGATGTCATACGTGAGGAAAGGTTTGATGTTCGAGCACATGCTAGAATTTAGGATGTGGTTGTGTGAGTATGCTGTCAAACATCACGGGCCTTTCATAGTTGTTCACTCAGACTGCAACAAGCGATACACCGTGAAATGTGAGGTAGAAAGATGCAAATGGAAAGTCAATGGAAGACTCGCGAAAGATGGTTGGTGGAAGATAACTAGTTGCAAAGCCACTCACCAATGCACACCGCCGGCCGTAGAAGCACGGAAGACACACCGTCAACTAACCTCGGAATTCATTGGTTATAAATACCAGAAACATATAGCCGAGGATCCAACCATTAAAGTGAAGTTGTTGATGAGTTGGATTGAAGATAAATTCGGATATAAGGTCAAGTACGGAAAGACATGGAAGGCCAAGCAAGTCGCTCTCAGAATGTTGTACGGTGGATGGGAAGAGGCTTACAACATGCTACCCAGGTTGCTGGGAGCGATGTCGTACAGAAACCCAGGAATGTACCACTATGTCCAAGATATTGAAGGAGTATTCCGTCATGCCTTTTGGACGTTTGGCCCATGCATTGCAGCTTTTGAGCATTGTCGACCGGTTTTGTCTATAGATGGGACATTCTTGACAGGGAAATACAAGGGCACACTCATGATAGCAGTGGCACATGATGCTAACGATCAGGTGTTGCCTGTGGCATTTGCTTTGGTCTCCGAGGAGAACCAAGGCAACTAGGAATGGTTCATGAGACTTGTTAGGAGCACGGTCATTCCTCCGAATAGGGAGGTATGCATCATATCCGATCGGCACCAAGGAATATTGAAGGCCGTGGATATTCATATTCCAGGGCATGCGAGGCTTCACCACCGATGGTGTATGAGGCACTTCGTTGCAAACTTTTACAGGGCTTGTAAGAACAAGGATCTTTGCAAGGATCTTAACTCCGCATGTGTAGCCTTCTCCGTTAAGTCATTCACGACACGCTTGAACAAAATCTATGAGAAGGCAAACAAAGGTGGGAAAGATTTCTTAGAAAGGAATATTGATGAGAGACACAAGTGGTCACGGGCATGTGACGAAGGAGGTATGAGATATGGTGACATGACAAGCAATCTAGTTGAGTGCTTCAACTTTGTCTTGAAGGGTGCCCGTCAGTTACCGGTGACGGCAATAGCGGAATATACCTTTTACAAGATGAATGAGTATTTTTTGAAGCACTCCGATGAAATCGACAAGTTGATTGCTGATAGTGAGAAGCCTCCCAATGAAATTTATCCGAAGAAGGTTGCCGAGTGGCTGGAGTTTCAAAGAGACAAGTCAGCCATCCTACAACGAAACACTCTGCATGGCTTGGCATTTCTGGAAGACAGAGGCTGGCTGGGACATGTTCACGAAACATTGCCGCTCACCCCAGGAACACCAATGACCCTGGCGTTTCCACCCTACAACTAAACGCTCCCCGTGGCTTGGCATTTCTTTAAGACAGAGGCTGGCTGGGACATGTTCACGAAACGTTGCCGCTCACACCCAAAACACCGATGACCCTAGCATTTCCCGGCCACAGATAAACGCCATTGTCCTTGGCGTTTCTTCCCTGTTATGCAGAACACAACAAACCCTGTTGCCCATGTCCATTCCATCACAGATAGCAAAGGTACAACAATAGTTTTCATAATATAATGCCAAGTACAGCAATAGTATAGCAATGAGACATATTTTCGGCAACGAACTTAACATGATCCAGCTTACATAATGATACGTCTCCAACGTATCTATAATTTTTGATTGCTCCATGCTATATTATCTACTGTTTTGGACTATATTGGGCTTTATTTTCCACTTTTATATTATTTTTGGGACTAACCTATTAACCGGAGGCCCAACTCAGAATTGTTGTTTTTTTTGCCTATTTTAGTGTTTCGGACAAACAGAATATCAAACGGAGTTCAAACGGAATAAAATCTTCGGAAACGTGATTTTCTCACCGAACGTGATCCATGAGACTTGGACCCTACTGCAAGGGATCAAAGAGGTGGTCACGAGGATGGGGGGCGCGCCCCTCGGTGCTCCACCGACATACTCCTTCCTCCTATATATACACATGTACCCCCAAACGATCAGAACAGGAGCCAAAACCCTAATTCCATCGCCGCAACTTTCTGTATCTACGAGATCCCATCTTGGGGCCTATTCCGGAGCTCCGCCGGAAGAGGGCCGTCATCACGAAGGGCTTCTACATCATCCTAGCCCCTCCGATGAAGTGTGAGTAGTTTACCTCAGACCTTCGGGTCCATAGTTAGTAGCTAGATGGCTTCTTCTCTCTCTTTGAATCTCAATACAAAGTTCTCCCCCTCTCTTGTGGAGATCTATTCGATGTAATCTTCTTTTTGCGGTGTGTTTGTTGAGATCGATGAATTGTGGGTTTATGATTAAATCTATCTATGAATAATATTTGAATCTTTTCTGAATTCTTTTATGCATGATTGGTTATCTTTGCAAGTCTCTTCGAATTATCCGTTTGGTTTGGCCAACTAGATTGGTAGTTCTTGCCATGGGAGAAGTGCTTAGCTTTGGATTCGATCTTGCGATGTCCTTACCCAGTGACGGAAGGGGCAGCAAGGCACGTATTGTATCGTTGCCATCGAGTATAACAAGATGGGGTTTATTTCATATTGCATAAATTTATCTCTCTACATCATGTCATCTTGCTTAAGGCGTTACTTTGTTTTTAACTTAATACTCTAGATGCATGCTGGATAGCGGTCGATGAGTGGAGTAATAGTAGTAGATGCAGAATTGTTTCGATCTACTTGTCACGGACGTGATGCCTATATACATGATCATGCCTAGATATTCTCATAATTATGCACAATTCTATCAATTGCTCAACAGTAATTTGTTCACTCACCGTAGAATACTTATGCTCTTGAGAGAAGCCACTAGTGAAACCTATGGGCCCCGGGTCTATTCACATCATATCAATCTCTATCACTTTTATATTGTTTTGCTATTTACTTTGTTTTTACTTTTTACTTTGCATCTTTATATCAAAAATACCAAAAATATTCTATCTATCAGATCTCACTCTCGTAAGTGACCGTGAAGGGCTTGGCAACCCCTAATCGTGTTGGTTGCGAGTAGCTATCGCTTTGTGCAGGTACGAGGGACTTGAGCGTGGGCTCCTACTGGATTGATACCTTGGTTCTCAAAAACTGAGGGAAATACTTACGCTACTCTGCTGCATCATCCCTTCCTCTTCGGGGAAAACCAACGCAAGCTCTAAACGTAGCAAGAAGGATTTCCAGCGCCATTGCCGGGGAGTCTACGCGGAAGTCAATATACCAAGTACCCATCACAAGCCCTATCTCTCGCATTACATTATTTGCCATTTGCCTCTCGTTTTCCTCTCCCCCAATTCACCCTTGCCGTTTTATTCGTCCTCTCTCTCTATCCTCCCTCTCTGTTTGCCTTTCTTGCTTGTGTGTCAGTTTTTTTGCCTGCTTGTCGTTATGTCTGAAACTGGGGAAGTTATCGCCAATTTGGGCAATAACAATATCATGGAAAATTCTGATGCTCCCGCTAAAGAACCTACCATCTTTCATACAAAAAAATTCCGTGTTGGTAGTGGTAATATTATTGGAAAAGGAGTTATTCAAGATTTCTTTACTTGTGCCAGTGTTTTAACTTCTATGGGTAGTTCTATTCTTCACAAAACTAGTAGTCTTGCGGACGCTATTGCCATGCTTGTAGTTGAACTTGAAAGACAATTCATGCACATGCATCCTTCTATACAAAGGATTTTTCTGGAATTTTCTAATATTGAGCATTCTTCTGTTAAGCGTGCCGCTACTATCTTTTTGGCTCATGAGTTTAGATTCATAATAAGAGAAGCCAAAGAAATCTTTGCGCATTATAGGGTGGACGCTTGCCGTCCTCCCATAGAGGCTATCCTCTTTGATCAAGAAGAAATAATGTGTTTCCAATCTCTAGATTATGTTGCTTTTAATGAAAATCTTAGAAGAAGGGTTCCTACCAATGTTTTAGTTGATAGAATTTCTGAACTTAATGATGATTTGGCTATTCGAAATAATGAACTAGGATATTCTCTCGAATATAGGCTCACAAAGTTCTGTCAAAAGAATGCTTATAATGATGAATTGGTTGTGCATTATGAAGGACCGAAGGAGGAACCTATACCTCCCAAGGTTGATCTTGGGGACTTTTGTCTCGTTAAATTTAGTCCTTTTGATTACTTTTGCTTGCCTCAAAGCAAACTTGCTGCCGAACGTAGAGAATATGAAATGAGTTTCACCAATCTATCTTATTACTATGGCAATACCTAGATCTATCCTTGCTTGTTATGCCTAGCTAGGGGTGTTAAACGATAGCGCTTGTTGGGAGGCAACCCAATTTTATTTTTATTCCTTGCTTTTTGCTCCTGTTTAGTAATAATTAAATTATTTAGCCTCTGTTTTGGTTGTGTTTTTTGTGTTTAATTAGTATTTGTGCCAAGTAGAACCGTTGGGAAGACTTGGGGAAAGTCTTGTTGAACTTGCTGTAAAAAACAGAAACTTTAGCGCTCACGAGAACTGCTGTCATTTTTATTTTAAGAGTGCTATTTAGTTAATTATTTTTGCATATGATTAATACATAAATTCCTCACGTCCAGCAATTTATTTTAGAATTTTTTGGGTTCCAGATCTTGCGCTAGCTACAGATTACTACAGACTGTTCTGTTTTTGACAGATTCTATTTTTCGTGTGTTGTTTGCTTATTTTAATGAATCTATGGCTAGTAAAATAGTTTATAATCCATAGAGAAGTTGTAATACATTAGGTTTAACACCAATATAAATAAAGAATGAGTTCATTACAGTACCTTGAAGTGGTATTTTGTTTTCTTTCGCTAACGGAGCTCATGAGTTTTCTATCTTGAGTTTTGTGTTGTGAAGTTTTCAAGTTTTGGGTGAATTCTTTTGATGGATCATGCAACAAGGAGTGGCAAGAGCCTAAGCTTGGGGATTCCCATGGCAACCCCAAGATAATCCAAGGACACCAAAAAGTCAAAGCTTGGGGATGCCCCGGAAGGCATCCCCTCTTTTCGTCCACTTCCATCAGTAATTTACTTGGAGCTATATTTTTATTCACCAACATGATATGTGTTTTGCTTGGAGCGTCTTGTATTATTTTTGTCTTTGTTTGTTAGTATGCCACAATCATCCTTGCTGTACACAACCCTTGCTGTATACACCTTTTTAGAGAGCCATACATGAATTAAAATTTGATAGAATACTCTATGTGCTTCACTTATATCCTTTGAGTTAGATAATTTTGCTCTATGTGCTTCACTTATATCTTTTGAGCTAGATAATTTTGCTCTATGTGTTTCACTTATATCCTTTGAGCTAGATAATTTTTCTCTATGTGCTTCACTTATATCTTTTGAGCGTTATAATTTTGCTCTATGTGCTTCACTTAGATCTTTTAGAGCACGGTGGTGGATTCATTTTAAAGAAACTATTGATATCTCATGCTTCACTTAAATTAATTTGAGAGTCTCTTAATAGCATGGTAATTTGCCTAATAATAATATGCTTGGTATTCAAGATTTGTGAAACTTTCTTTTGAGTGTGTTGAATACTAAGAAAAGATTGAAGCATGATAATTGTTTTGAGATATGGAGGTGATAATATTAAAGTCATGCTAGTTGACTAGTTGTGAATTTAAAGAATACTTGTGTTGAAGTTTGTGATTCCCGTAGCATGCACGTATGGTGAACCGTTATGTGATGAAGTTGGAGCATGATTTATTTATTGATTGTCTTCCTTATGAGTGGCGGTCGGGGACGAGCGATGGTCTTTTCCTACCAATCTATCCCCCTAGGAGCATGCACGTAATACTTTGCTTTGATAAATTCTAAATTTTTGCAATAAGTATATGAGTTCTTTATGACTAATATTGAGTCCATGGATTATACGCACTCTCACCCTTCCACCCTTGCTAAGCCTCTCTAATACCGCGCAACTTTCGCCGGTATCATACACCTACCATATACCTTCCTCAAAACAGCCACCATACCTACCTATTATGGCATTTCCATAGCCATTCCGAGATATATTGCCATGCAACTTTCCACCATCTAGTTCATCATGGCATATCCATCATTGTCATATTGCTTAGCATGATCATGTAGTTGACATAGTATTTGTGGCAAAGCCACCGTTCATAATTCTTCCATACTTGTCACTCTTGATTCATTGCATATCTCGGTACACCGCTGGAGGCATTCATATAGAGTCATACTTTGTTTTAGTATCGAGTTGTAATCATTGAGTTGTAAATAAATAAAAGTGTGATGATCATCATTCAATAGAGCATTGTCCCAAAAAAAGGCCAAAGAAAAAAAGAAGGCCCAAAAAAAAAGGGGGCAATGCTACTATCCTTTTTTCCACACTTGTGCTTCAAAGTAGCACCATGATATAGCAAGTCTCATATATTGTGCTTCAAAGTAGCACCATGTTCTTCATATAGAGAGTCTCATATGTTGTCACTTTCATATACTAGTGGGAATTTTACGTTATAGAACTTGGCTTGTATATTCCAATGATGGGCTTCCTCAAATTGCCCTAGGTCTTCGTGAGCAAGCAAGTTGGATGCACACCCACTAGTTTCTTTTGTTGAGCTTTCATACATTTATAGCTCTAGTGCATCCGTTGCATGGCAATCCCTACTCACTCACATTGATATCTATTGATGGGCATCTCCATAGTCCGTTGATACGCCTAGTTGATGTGAGACTATCTTCTCCTTTTTGTCTTCTCCACAACCACCATTCTATTCCACCTATAGTGCTATATCTATGGCTCACGCTCATGTATTGCGTGAAGATTGAAAAAGTTTTCAAAAAGTTAGAGTATGAAACAATTGATTGGCTTGTCATCGGGGTTGTGCATGATTTAAATACTTTGTGTGGGGAAGATGGATCATAGCCAGACTATATGATTTTGTAGGGATAACTTTCTTTGGCCATGTTATTTTGAGAAGACATAATTGCTTTGTTAGTATGCTTGAAGTATTATTATTTTCTATGTCAATATAAACTTTTGTCTTGAATCTTTCTAATCTGAATATTCGTACCACAATTAAGAAGATTTGCATTGAAATTATGCCAAGTAGCACTCCGCATAAAAAATTCTCTTTTTTATCATTTACCTACTCGAGGATGAGCAGGAATTAAGCTTGGGGATGCCTGATAGGTCTCCAACGTATCTACAATTTTTTATTGCTCCATGCTATATTATCTACTGTTTTGGACTATATTGGGCTTTATTTTCCACTTTTATATTATTTTTGGGACTAACCTATTAACCGGAGGCCCAGCCCAGAATTGCTGTTTTTTTGCCTATTTCAGTGTTTCGGATAAATAGAATATCAAACGGAGTCCAAACGGAATAAAATCTTCAGAAACGTGATTTTCTCACCGAACGTGATCCAGGAGACTTGGACCCTACTGCAAGGGATCAAAGAGGTGGTCACGAGGGTGAGGGGCACCCCCCTAGGGCGCGCCCCCTGCCTCGTGGGCCCCTCGGTGCTCCACCGACGTACTCCTTCCTCCTATATATACACACGTACCCCCAAACGATCAGAACAGGAGCCAAAACCCTAATTCCACCGCCGCAACTTTCTGTATCCACGAGATCCCATCTTGGGGCCTGTTCCGGAGCTCCGCCGGAAGAGGGCCGTCATCACGGAGGGCTTCTACATCATCCTAGCCCCTCCGATGAAGTGTGAGTAGTTTACCTCAGACCTTCGGGTCCATAGTTAGTAGCTAGATGGCTTCTTCTCTCTCTTTGAATCTCAATACAAAGTTCTCCCCCTCTCTTGTGGAGATCTATTCGATGTAATCTTCTTTTGCGGTGTGTTTGTTGAGACCGATGAATTATGGGTTTATGATCAAGTCTATCTATGAATAATATTTGAATCTTTTCTGAATTCTTTTATGCATGATTGGTTATCTTTGCAAGTCTCTTCGAATTATCCGTTTGGTTTGGCCAACTAGATTGGTAGTTCTTGCCATGGGAGAAGTGCTTAGCTTTGGGTTCGATCTTGTGATGTCCTTACCCAGTGACAGAAGGGGCAGCAAGGCACGTATTGTATCGTTGCCATCGAGGATAACAAGATGGGTTTATTTCATATTGCATGAATTTATCTCTCTACATCATGTCATCTTGCTTAAGGCGTTACTCTGTTTTTAACTTAATACTCTAGATGCATGCTGGATAGTGGTCGATGAGTGGAGTAATAGTAGTAGATGCAGAATCGTTTCGATCTACTTGTTACGGACGTGATGCCTATATACATGATCATGCCTAGATATTCTCATAATTATGCACAATTCTATTAATTGCTCAACAGTAATTTGTTCACCCACCGTAGAATACTTATGCTCTTGAGAGAAGCCACTAATGAAACCTATGGCCCCTGGGTCTATTCTCATCATATCAAGCTCTATCACTTTTATATTGTTTTGCTATTTACTTTGCTTTTACTTTTTACTTTGCATCTTTATATCAAAAATACCAAAAATATTCTATCTATCAGATCTCACTCTCGTTAGTGACTGTGAAGGGCTTGACAACCCCTAATCGCGTTGGTTGCGAGTAGCTATTGCTTTGTGCAGGTACGAGGGACTTGAGCGTGGGCTCCTACTGGATTGATACCTTGGTTCTCAAAAATTGAGGGGAATACTTACGCTACTCTGCTGCATCATCCCTTCCTCTTCGGGGAAAACCAACGCAAGCTCTAGACGTAGCACATAATAATTACCACGTCTTGCTAACATAGAACTAACAAGTCCATCAGACATAAAACATAACAAGTTCATCACATATAGAACTATAACAAGTTTGCTTCATCTGAAACACTAACTACATTTCTAGTTCACCACATATAGAACTAACAAGTTCGCATTAGTCATCACTTCACTTCTTGCCTCTTTTTGCAGCCATCTTCCCCCTGTTGACGTAGCCCTCTGGAGTGTTCTGCCATCCAGGACGTCGGATGGTTCTTGAGCTAACTCGGCGTGCTTCTTCAGAAGGTTGATAAGGTTGAGTTGGCGGTGGAGCATCTTCCATCTCCGAAGCCCCAAGCTCCACATAGTCCGGATCCGCATCGTAGTCTGTCTCCTCCTCTTCATCTTCCTGTTCATCAATCCATGCTCGGCTGGAAGAAGCACCTGCTCGGCTGGAAGATGGACGAGCGGAAGAAGCACGTGCTTGGCTCGAAGATGGACGAGCGGAAGACATCACATCCATTCTATACTGAGCATGTGCACGCACATCCGTGGATGAACCGCCATGGCAAGAAAGTAAAGCGGCTATTGTTCGGCAACGATTCACAACCTTCTGCTGAGGCAAAGACATTGACATGTAAATATGCAAAAATGGTTCACATGACACATGTTCATATTAAGAGGGCCTCTAACCTGTAGAGTACTCCTAACGAGAACGTCTGTTTCTCTACCAGCTGCACGGCCAAGCACCACATTACTATCATTGATACATCTCCATAGCTCCGTGCCCTGAATAAAACTTAAGTTACACACCACTCATGAATAAATGTCACATGTTCAAAAAAGAGACAAAAAGACATACCACTCGGTCATGCAGAGGGCCATAATCTAGGTGCGCTCAAATGGTCTCCCTATTGGGGATCGTAGCAGAAATTTAAAATTGTCTACGCATCACCAAGATCAATCTATGGAGTAATTTAGCAATGAGGGGAAGGAGAGAGCATCTACATACCCTTGTAGATCGCTAAGCGGAAGCGTTCAAGTGAACGGGGTTGATGGAGTCGTACTCGTCGTGATCCAAATCACCGATGATCCTAGTGCCGAACGGACGGCACCTCCGCGTTCAACACACGTACAGCCCGGTGACGTCTCCTACGCCTTGATCCAGCAAGGGGAGAAGGAGAGGTTGGGGAAGACTCCATCCAGCAGCAGCACGACAGCGTGGTGGTGGTGGAGGAGTGTGGGACTCCAGCAGGGCTTCACCAAGCACTACGAGAGACGAGGAGGGAGAGGGGTAGGGCTGTGCCAACAGGGGGGAACTTCATGTGTTGGGCTGCCCCTTTGCCTCCACTATATATAGGGGGAGAGGAGGGCTGCGCCCCCACCTAGGGTTTCCACCCTAGGGGTGGCGGCATCCCTAGATCCCCATCTGGGGTGGCGGCCAAGTGGGGGGGAGAGGGAGGCGCACCAGGCATGGGCCTTAGGGCCCATCTGCCCTTAGGGTTTGCCCCCTCTTCTCTCCAGGCACATGGGCCTTGGTGAGGAGGCGCCCCAGCCCACCTAGGGGCTGGTCCCTTTTCACACTTGGCCCATGTATGCCTCCGGGGCCCGTGGCCCCTCCCGGTGGACCCCCGGACCCCTTCGGTGGTCCCGGTACACTACCGGTGATGCCCGGAACACTTCTGGTGGCCAAAACCATACTTCCTATATATCAATCTTTACCTTCGGACCATTCTGGAACTCCTCGTGATGTCCGAGTTCTCATCCGGGACTCCAAACAACATTCGGTAACCGCTTACATACTTTCCCTATAACCCTAGCGTCATCGAACCTTAAGTGTGTAGACCCTACGGGTTTGGGAGTCATGTAGACATGGCCGAGACAACTCTCCGGTCAATAACCAACAGCGGGATCTGGATACCCATGTTGGCTCCCACATGCTCCACGATGATCTCATCGGATGAACCACGATGTCAAGGATTCAATCAATCCCGTATTCAATTCCCTTTGTCTAGCGGTACGATACTTGCCCGAGATTCGATCATCGGTATCCCGATACCTTGTTCAATCTCGTTACCGGCAAGTCTCTTTACTCGTTCCGTAACACATCATCCCGTGATCAACTCCTTGATCACATTGTGCACATTATGATGATGTCCTACCGAGTGGGCCCAGAGATACCTCTCCGTTTACACGGAGTGACAAATCCCAGTCTCGATTCGTGCCAACCCAACAGACACTTTCGGAGATACCTGTAGTGTACCTTTATAGCCACCCAGTTACGTTGTGACGTTTGGCACACCCAAAGCACTCCTACGGTATCCGGGAGTTGCACAATCTCATGGTCTAAGGAAATGATACTTGACATTAGAAAAGCTTTAGCAAACGAACTACACAATCTTGTGCTAGGCTTAGGATTGGGTCTTGTCCATCACATCATTCTCCTAATGATGTGATACCGTTATCAACGACATCCATTGTCCATGGTCAGGAAACCGTAACCATCTATTGATCAACGAGCTAGTCAACTAGATGCTTACTGGGGACATGGTGTTGTCTATGTATCCACACATGTATCTGAGTTTCCTATCAATACAATTCTAGCATGGATAATAAACGATTATCATGAACACTGAAATATAATAATAACTAATTTATTATTGCCTCTAGGGCATATTTCCAACAGTCTCCCACTTGCACTAGAGTCAATAATCTAGTTCACATCGCCATGTGATTAACACTCACAGGTCACATCGCCATGTGACCAACATCCAAGAGTCTACTAGACTCAATGATCTAGTTCACATCACTATGTGATAAACACTCAAAGAGTTCTGGGTTTGATCATGTTATGCTTGTGAGAGGGGTTGTAGTCAACGGGTCTTGCCATATTCAGATCCCTATGTACTTCACAAAACTTTATGTCATATCGTAGATGATGCTACGACATTCCACTTGGAGCTATTCCAAATTGTTGCTCCATTATACGTATCCGGTATCTCTACTCAGAGCTATCCGGATAGGTGTTAAGCTTGCATCGATGTAACTCTTTACGTCGAACTCTTTATCACCTCCATAACCGAGAAACATTTCCTTATTCCTTTAAGGATAATTTTGACCGCTATCTGGTGATCCACTCCTAGATCACCTTTGTACCCTCTTGCCAGATATGTGGCAAGGCACACATCAGGTGCGGCACTCAGCATGGAATACCGTATAGAGCCTATGACAAAAGCATAGGGGACGACCTTCGTCCTTCCTCTTTCTTTTGCCGTGGTCAATCTTTGAGTCTTACTCAACTTCACACCTTACAATTCAGGTAAGAACCCCTTCATTGACTGATATATTTTGAACTCCTTCAAAAAAATGTCAAGGTGTGCGTTCTTTGAAATTATCATCAGACGTCTTGATCTATCTCTATAGATCTTGATGCCCAATATGTAAGCAGCTTTATCCAGGTCTTCCTTTGAAAAACACTCTTCAAACAACCGTTTATGCTTTCTAGAAATTCTACATTATTTCGGATCTACAATATGTCATCCACATATGCTTATCAGAAATGTTGTAGTGCTCCCACTCACTTTCTTGTAAATACAAGTTTCTAGCAAACATTGTATAAACCTAAAAGCTTTGATCACTCCATCAAAGCATATATTCCGATTCCGAGATGCTTGCTCTAGTCCATAGAAGGATCGCTGGAGCCAGCATACCTTTTAGCATCCTTAGGATCGACAAAACCTTTTATTGTATCACATACAACTTTTTCTTACGAAAACTGGTAAGAAAACTTGCTTTGACATCCATCTGTTAGATTTCATAATCTAAAAATACAGCTAATTCTAACATGATTCCGACGGACTTAAGCATCGCTACGGGTGAGAAATTCTCATCGTAGTCAACTCCTTGAACTTGTGAAAAGACTCTTTCCCACAAGTCGAGCTTCATAGACGGTAACATTACCGCCCACGTCCGTCTTCTTCTTAAAGATCCATTTATCTCAATGGCTTGCCGATCATCGGGCAAGTCCACCAAAGTCCATACTTTGTTCTGATATATGGATGCTATCTCGGATTTCATGGCTTCTAACCATTTGCCGGAATACGGGCCCACCATCGCTTCTCCATAGCTCGTAGGTTCTTTGTTGTCTAACAACATGATATCTAAGACAGGATTACCGCACCACTTAGGAGTAGTACATATCCTTGTCGACCTACGAGGTTTGATAGCAACTTGATCCGAAGCTTCATGATCACTATCATTAACTTCCTATTCAACAGACGTAGGTGCCACAGAAAACATCTTTCTGTGTTGCATCATTCTCTGGTTGAAATAAAGGTTCGACAACCTCATCAAGTTCTATCTTCCTCCCACTCAATTCTTTCGAGAGAAACTCCTTCTCGAGAAAGGACCCGTTCTTAGCGACAAACAATTTGCCCTCAGATCTGAGATAGAAGGTATACCCAACTGTCACCTTTGGGTATCCTATGAAGATGTGTTTGTCCGCTTTGGGTTCGAGCTTCTTCGGCTGAAGCCTTAAGCATCGCAGCCCCAAACATTAAGAAGTGACAACTTTGGTTTCTTGCCAAACCAATGTTCACACGACGTCGTTTCAATGGAATTAAATGGTGTCCTATCTAAAGTGAATGCAGCTGTCTCTAACGCATAACCTCAAAATGAAAAACGGTAGATCGATAAGAGACATCATAGATTGCACCATATCTCATAAGGTTCGATTACGACGTCCGGACACACCATTACCCTGTGGTGTTCCAGGTGGCTTCAACTGTGAAACAATTCCACAATGTCTTAAGTGATTGCCAAACTCACAACTCAGAAAATCCCCTTTTGATCAGATCGTAGAAACATGATCTTTTGTTATGATGATTCTTAACTTCACTCTGAAATCGCTTAAACTTTTCAAACGTTTCAGACTTGTGCTTCATTAAGTAGATATACCTATATCTACCCAAATCGTCAGTGAAGATGAGAAAATAGTGATATCCACCGCATGCTTCAATTCTCATTGGATCACACGCATCAGCATGCATGATTTCCAACAAGTCACTTGCCCATTTCATTGTAGCTGAAAACGGGGTCTTAGTCATCCTGCCCATGAGGCATGGCTCGCATGTGTCAAACGATTCAAAATCAAGTGACTTCAAACATCCATCGACATGGAGTTTCTTCATGCATCTTACGCCAATATGACCTAAGCGGCAGTGCCACAAGAAAGTGGTACTATCATTACTAACTCTACATTTTTTGGCGTGAACATGTGTATTACCACGACCGAGATTCAATGAACCATTCACATAGGGTGCATGACCATGAAAGGTATCATTCATGTAAACAGAATAACCATTATTCTCTAACTTAAATGAATGACCGTATTGCAATGAACATGATCTAATCATATTCATGCTCAACGTAGACACCTGATAACATTTATCTAGGTTCAATACTAATCCCGAAGGCAGATGGAGCGTGCGATGGTGATCTCATCAACTTTGGAAACACTTCCAACACACATCGTCACCTCGCCCTTAGCTAGTCTCCGTTTAGTCCGTAGCTTTTGCTTCAAGTCACCAATAATAGTAACTGAACCGGTATCCAATACCCAGGTGCTACCAGGAGTACTAGTGAGGTACACATTAATGACACGTATAAATTTTGTTGAAGTTGCCAGCCTTCTTATCTACCATGCATTTGGGGTAATTCTGCTACCAGTGACCGTTCCCTTTACAATAGAAGCACTTAGTCTCGGGTTTGGGTTCAACCTTGGGTTCCTTCACTAGAGCGGCAACTGGTTTTCCATCCATGAAGTTTCCCTTCTAGCCCTTGCCCTTCTTGAAACCAGTGGTCTTGTTAAACCATCAACACTTGATGCTCCTTCTTGATTTCTATCTTTTGCGGTCTTAAGCACCGCGAACAGCTCCGGGATCAACTCCATCCCTTGCATGTCATAGTTCATCACGAAGATCTAGTAGCTTAGTGATAGTGGCTAGAGAACTCTATCAATCACTATCTTATCAGGAAGTTTAACTCCCACTTGATTTAAGTGATTGTAGCACCCAGACATTCTGAGCACATGCTCACTAGCTGAGCTATTCTCCTCCATCTTGTTGGCAAAAGAACTTGTCAGAGGTCTCACACCTATCAACACGGGCATGAGCCTGAAATCCCAATTTTAGCTCTTGGAACATCTCATATGTCTCATGCCATTCAAAACGTCATTGGAATCCCGATTCTAAGCCATAAAGTATGGTGCACTAAACTATCAAGTAGTCATCAGGACGTGTATGTTAGGTGTTCATAACATCCACAGACGACGTTGTAGGGGTTTGCACATCGAGCGGTGCATCAAAGACGTAAGCCTTCTGTGTAGCAGTGAGGACACTCCTCGGACTACGGACCTAGTCCGCATCATTGCTTACAATATCTTTCAACTTGGTATTTCTTTAGGAACGTATTGAAATAGGGAGCTACAACGTGAGCTATTCATCTACAACATATTTGCAAAGACAATTTAGACTATGTTCATGATAATTGAGTTCATCTAATCAAATTATTTAATGAACTCCCACTCAGATAGACATCCCTCTAGTCATCTAAGTGAAACATGATCCGAATCGACTAGGTCGTGTCCGATCATCACGTGAGACGGACTAGTCATCAACGGTGAACATCTCATGTTGATTGTATCTTCTATACGACTCATGTTCGACCTTTCGGTCTTCCGTGTTCCGAGGCCATATCTGTACATGCTAGGCTCGTCAAGTCAACCTAAGTGTATTGCGTGTGTAAATCTGGCTTACACCCGTTGTATTCGAACGTTAGAATCTATCACACCCGATCATCACGTGGTGCTTCGAAACGACGAACCTTCGCAACGGTGCACAGTTAGGGGGAACACTTTCTTGAAATTTTAGTGAGGGATCATCTTATTTAAGCTACCGTCGTTCTAAGCAAATAAGATGTAAAACATGATAAACATCACATGCAATCAAATAGTGACATGATATGGCCAATATCATTTTGCTCCTTTTGATCTCCATCTTCGGGGCTCCATGATCATCGTTGTCACCGGCATGACACCATGATCTCCATCATCATGATCTCCATCATCGTGTCTTCTTGAAGTTGTCTCGTCATCTATTAGTTCTACTACTATGGCTAACACTATAGCAATAAAGTAAAGTAATTACATGACGTTTATGTTGACACGCAGGTCATAAATAAATTAAGACAACTCCTAGGGCTCCTGCCGGTTGTCATACTCATCGACATGCAAGTCGTGATTCCTATTACAAGAACATGATCAATATCATACACCACATATATCATTCATCACATCCTTTTGGCCATATCACATCACAAGGCATATGCTGCAAAAACAAGTTAGATGTCCTCTAATTGTTGTTGCAAGTTTTTACGTGGCTGCTATAGGTTTCTAGCAAGAACGTTTCTTACCTACATGAAAACCACAACGTGATATGCCAATTTCTATTTACCCTTCATAAGGACCCTTTTCATCGAATCCGATCCGACTAAAGTGGGAGAGACAGAAACCCGCTAGCCACCTTATGCAACTAGTGCATGTCAGTCGGTGGAACCAGTCTCACGTAAGAGTACGTGTAAGGTCGGTCCGGGCCGCTTCATCCTACGATGCCGCCGAATCAAGATAAGACTAGTAACGGCAAGTAAATTGACAAAATCAACGCCCACAACTGCTTTGTGTTCTACTCGTGCATAGAAACTACGCATAGACCTAGCTCATGATGCCACTGTTGGGGATCGTAACAGAAATTTAAAATTTTCTACGCATCACCAAGATCAATCTATGGAGTAATCTTGCAACGAGGGGAAGGAGAGAGCATCTACATACCCTTGTAGATCGCTAAGCGGAAGCGTTCAAGTGAACGGGGTTGATGGAGCCGTACTCGTCGTGATCCAAATCACCGATGATCCTAGTGCCGAACGGACGACACCTCCGCGTTCAACACACGTACAGCCCGGTGACGTCTCCTACGCCTTGATCCAGCAAGGGGAGAAGGAGAGGTTGGGGAAGACTCATCCAGCAGCAGCACGACGGCGTGGTGGTGGTGGAGATGCGCGGGACTCCAGCAGGGCTTCGCCAAGCACTACGAGAGACGAGGGGGAGAGGGGTAGGGCTGCGCCAATAGGGGGGAACTTCATGTGTTGGGCTGCCCCTTTGCCTCCACTATATATAGGAGGAGAGGGAGGGCTGCGCCCCCACCTAGGGTTTCCACCCTAGGGGTGGCGGCAGCCCTAGATCCCCATCTGGGGTGGCGGCCAAGTGGGGGGAGAGGGAAGCGCACCAGGCATGGGCCTTAGGGCCCATGTGCCCTTAGGGTTTGCCCCCTCTTCTCTCCAGGTGCATGGGCCTTGGTGGGGAGGCGCCCCAGCCCACCTAGGGGATGGTCCCTTCTCACACTTGGCCCATGTATGCCTCCGGGGCCCGTGGCCCCTCCCGGTGGACCCCCAGACCCCTCCGGTGGTCTCGGTACACTATTGGTAATGCCCGGAACACTTCCGGTGGCCAAAACCATACTTCCTATATATCAATCTTTACCTCCGGACCATTCCGGAACTCCTCGTGACGTCCGGGATCTCGTACGGGACTCCGAACAACATTCGGTAACCGCGTACATACTTTCCCTATAACCCTAGCGTCATCGAACCTTAAGTGTGTAGACCCTACGGGTTCGGGAGTCATGCAGACATGGCCGAGACAACTCTCCAGTCAATAAACAACAACAGGATCTGGATACCCATGTTGGATCCCACGTGCTCCATGATGATCTCATCGGATGAACCACGATGTCAAGGATTCAATCAATCCCGTATTCAATTCCCTTTGTCTAGCGGTACGATACTTGCCCGAGATTCCATCGTCGGTATCCCGATACCTTGTTCAATCTCGTTACCGGAAAGTCTCTTTACTCGTTCCATAACACATCATCCCGTGATCATCTCCTTGATCACATTGTGCACATTATGATGATGTCCTACCGAGTGGGCCCAGAGATACCTCTCCGTTTACACGGAGTGACAAATCCCAGTCTCGATTCGTGCCAACCCAACAAACACTTTCGGAGATACCTGTAGTGTACCTTTATAGCCACCCAGTTATGTTGTGACGTTTGGCACACCCAAAGCACTCCTATGGTATCCGGGAGTTGCACAATCTCATGGTCTAAGGAAATGGTACTTGACATTAGAAAAGCTTTAGCAAACGAACTACACGATCTTGTGCTAGGCTTAGGATTGGGTCTTGTCCATCACATCATTCTCCTAATGATGTGATCCCGTTATCAACGACATCTAATGTCCATGGTTAGGATACCGTAACCATCTATTGATCAACGAGCTAGTCAACTAGAGGCTTACTAGGGACATGGTGTTGTCTATGTATCCGCACATGTATCTGAGTTTCCTATCAATACAATTCTAGCATGGATAATAAACGATTATCATGAACAATGAAATATAATAATAACTAATTTATTATTGCCTCTAGGGCATATTTCCAACACTCCTTAATAGAGTTGTTGAATGCACCATCAGCAGCCTCACTTGGCATTACTTCCAAGCAATCGGCACGAGTCCAAGCACCCTTAAGGATAACTCTGTACTCTTTGCGAAGCCACTCCAAATGCCTTAAATATGCCCCCTCGTCATTGTCAGGTGTGTGATCATCTTCAACTCAGGCATTCCTCTGAGCATTCCACATGTCCACCCACATAAGATGGTGATCCTCCCAATTAATGACATTCTTGTTGTGTTGCCGGCTCGTCCTACAAAGCATGAGAAGTATCGGCATCATTTTCATTTTTCCGTGGTTACACATTGATCAACATATGGTACAAGAAACTCTCACCTATGTAGCACCACACTTGTCTCAACATATTCCGGTGGGGTGCGTTGTTGTACTCCAAATTGCTTCGAAACACGATGTGGAAGATGCCACTCCACCGCAAAAAAGCATATCATGGGGCAACGCACACACCAAAGATGTTGGTCACGAAGGCACATATTGCTCAAAGGGAACTGCCTAAGTACCATGTACGACCTCCAATTAACCTACATCACAACATGTCACTAGCTCATGCACAACAAAAAAACTGTAATGATGGCAAGGGATTTGATAATTACCTGGTTGTAAGTAAGCATGTCAAGCTCGCTTATGTATGCCTTGTACCGCCCCATGGCGGCGATACTCGACACTTGGACATTAGCCCACGTGTATGCGATAGCGGGATATCGCTCCTCATCCTCGTCAAAAGGCCACTCCCAAGGTTCTTCCGGAGCAATGGTGAAGTTACGGCCCACAGGGATACGCTTCCACATCCAAATCTGTAGGGCCCAAACAAAACCACCAAGACAAGATTTCGGCTTACTCCTCATACATGCTCCGTCCAACTGCACATTTGTACACACATTAAACAATCACAGGCAAAAATCTCTTTCATATAACGAGAATGCATCAAATTATCATTACCTGACGGTACAAGAAGGCTAGTGCCACCGACCCCCAACTCCACTTGACATCCCAGTTATGAAGAGGGTCCAAGAACATCCACGAGGCTGTGTCTCCCGTGCCGTCAGGAAACACGACTTGGGTCAAAAGATTCCATAAGTAAGCCCTAGCGTACCTCTCCACAACAGCCGGACTAGCATTCTCTGGGCACTCGTAAAAATGTTCTTGTAGCCACGAGAACAAAACACCAGATGGTCTAGGATCCTTCTTTGTTTCATGAATCCACGGGGGAGGTTCAACACCAACCAAACCTGCAACCCTTTGTCGCCACCCCTCAGACCTCACCTTCCCAGTAAGAGCCCTGCTCTCGATCGGAAGACCAGAGATCATCGCAATATCCTCCAAAGTGACGGTCATCTCACCAAGAGCAAGGTGAAAAGAGTGCGTCTCCGGTCTCCAACGGTCCGTAAGGGCGGTAATGGCCGTCGAGTTCAGCCATGGTGGTGTGCCTTTAAAGTTGAGCACAAACTGGAGAAGATCCATTCTTCTAAAATAAGGCTCGTAGCGACGGTCATACCTCAAGGACTCACGTGGGTTGTGGCCTCTCAAACGAAGTACTGGAGGAACCTACAAATAACACACGCACAATTTATATACTTCTCTAAACTACTCACAATATGAGAATCAACAATGTAGATACATAATTACCTCCCCTCTTTCCACTAGCACAGCACGATGCTTCTCCTTGTAATAATCATCAAGGCCGGGATATTTATCCGGCTCAAACATCCTACAAAATAAGGTCAATGGATTTGTTATGATATATGCTTAAAATTATGACCGCATCATATACAAAATCGTGTGAGAACTACTACAAATTATCCCAAAGATACAATCACGAACGACATTACCAACACCAATTCTTTTCAACCTATTTTATCCTAAAGAATCTATCACAACTAATTATTAACAAATAATAGGCTCAACCTAATCCAAAAAATGGTCTCCCTCTAAATCCAATAATAAACAAGTTAACTAAGAATACTTAAACACAAGGAGTATATGTCTTCTTTCTAAACATAATGTAACCAAAATATTCATCAAACAAATCACTAATAACTCATCTTAGGGTTCCACCATGTTTGAAAAAATGCATCTACAATAGCCAATCTTGACTGAAAATAAATGGAAGATTGGGAAGAGAATACCTCAAGCAACTCGGGGATGCTCCGATCTACTCGTTTTGATGATCAAAATAGCAGATCTGGGGGAGATTTGGTGAAGAAGAGGGAGGGGGCGGCCGCCAGTTCGTCTTGGAAAGAACTGCTCGACCGGGGCTGCGACTGCGAGTGGGCTGGGTTAGGCCCGCGCGGCCTGCGCGCGTTACTTAATCCTGGTCAGAAACGCCAAGGACCTTGGCGTTTCAAGCGTGCCACGTCAGCAAAAACAGCGGGTTCAGACTGACTGTGGGCCAGGGCAGAAACGCTAGCTGCCTCGGCGTTTGCGTGTTGGCAGGGAACGCTAGCTTGCTCGGCATTTCTATGTTGGGTGGAAACGCCGCGGACCCTGCGTTTCTAAAAGGGTCAAATCGCGAAATACTTTCTCGTCGAGTTCAGTTTGTGACTATAAACGCTGACAAGGTCAGAACAGTGATTTCGGCCTATGGAAAATAACTTGCATGGCATCTTTTGTCCTACCCTCCCATGGCAGCGGGGTCCTAACGGAAACTAAGGGATATTAAGGCCTCCTTTTAATAGAGTACCGGAACAAAGCATTAGCACATAGTGAATACACGAACTCCTCAAACTATGGTCATCACCGGTAAGTATCCCGATTATTATCACTTCGGGGTTAACGGATCATAACACATAATAGGTGACTATAGACTTGCAAGATAGGATCAAGAACTCTCCTATATTGATGAAAACATAATAGATTCAGATCTGAAATCATGGCATCCGGGCCCTAGTGACAAGCATTAAGCATAGCAAAGTCATAGCAATATCAATCTCAGAACATAGTGGATACTAGGGATCAAACCCTAACAAAACTAACTCGATTACATGATAGATCCCATCCAACCCATCACCGTCTAGCAAGCCTACGATTACTCACGCACGGCGGTGAGCATCATGAAATTGGTGATAGAGGATGGTTGATGATGACGATGGCGACGGATTCCCCTCTCCGGAGCCCCGAACGGACTCCAGATCAGCCCTCCCAAGAGGTTTTTGGGCTTGGCGGCGGCTCCGTATCGTAAAACGCGATGAATCCTTCTCCCTGATTTTTTTCTCCCCGAAACCAAATATATAGCATTGGAGTTGAGGTCAGAGGAGCTCCCGGGGGCCCACGAGGTAGGGGGGCGCGCCCCCACCCTCGTGGACAGATGGTGGGCCCCTTAGCCTTCATCTTTTGCAAGGATTTTTTATTATTTCTGAAAAGTTGTTCCGTGAAGTTTCAGGTCATTTCGAGAACTTTTGTTTCTGCACATAAATAACACCATAGCAATTCTGCTGAAAACAGCGTTAGTCCGGATTAGTTCCATTCAAATCATGCAAGTTAGAGTCCAAAACAAGGGCAAAAGTGTTTGGAAAAGTAGATACGACGAAGACATATCACACTGGGAAGAGCCTAAGGAGTATAGGGAATTGAGTTCCCCTCGCACAGGCGCATGACTTCTCCCTCGAGGTCCTAAAAAATTTGAATGCAGAAGGTTGTGACTTGAAACATCAACTAATATTCGATAAGGTTATATATGCCCTGGAATGTGTGGAAGGATCGAGATCACCACATTTTCAACAAAGTCTTGGTCATGGGAAAATCCAACAGATCTCTAGGTAAGGGATCCTAAGCTAGGTGTCTAGAGACGATGGTAACAAGGACACCGGATTTTACCTAGGTTTAGGCTCTCTGAGGAGATAAAACCGTACATCCTTCTTGTGCCTTATTACGTTGGAGTGTGTACAGAGTACATGTGAACTACCAAGAGATTGAATACGATCTCTACGAGCTGGGCTCCTCGCTTTATATATGATGCCATGGGGGGGGGAGGGGGCTAGGGTACAAGATCCTAGTCGACTACATACGAGGAGGTAGAGTCCTCCACAAATCCAACGTCTTATCGATGTCAAGTCTACTAGAATCTTCCTTGTATGTGTCATAGACTGCCCTATGCAGCCTAGGATGGAACCGACAAGGGGTCTTCAGCCCGGCCCACCAGGCCGGGAGTCGACATGGTAAGAGGCCCCTTAGCCGGGACACTGTCAGTCTCTGCCATGCTTGACTTTGCGTACATTGCAACGGATGACATTGTGTAGAAACAATTAGCATGCTATACCGAGGTGTAAATTAAATTATGACTGGTCTTTATTTTCTTTCTCATTGAGTACTCCCTTCGTAAAGAAATATAAGAGCGTTTAGATCACTAAAGCAGTGATCTAAACGATCTTATATTTCTTTACAAGGGGAGTATTCTCTATACCTTCCTGTAGTTCTCTAGCCTTTCCACCTTTTTTTAGAGCGGCTCACTTCTTCTTGGGAAAAATATATCAGAGTAGTCTCAATTCCATTTAGGCTTTCTTTGGATTGAAGGATTTTCACAAAAATTCTATAGGATTTCATATGCATAGATTGTTTTTACTATGGAAGCCCTTTAGATTATAGGAATTTGTTCATGAAAATTCTATGTAATTCGTTCCTATCCTTCAATTCCACTGGAGTCTAAACATAGGCTCAAACTTCATTTTATTCTTTCTATGAGAAGTGCAATGCACTTTCCCTCTATCTCTCTCTACTCTCTCTCTCCTTAATCCTCTTAATTCCTGTGTTTATTTCCTGTGCACCATCGAAAGACAGATATTATAATTTTGTGTGTGTTTTGAAATCATGTAGGAATTCATAGAACATGTCGTCTTAATACTATGTTTTTCATGTTCCTACATTTCCAAATTTCTGCAGTCCAAAGAAGCTCTTAAGGAAGGGAAACTCGAACGTGGGTATCAAATTGTCTGGAGTAGATGGTCTGGACACTTTTAACCATCCAATGCTATTTATCAAATGTCAGTGATCTGGTGCGGACACCTGAAATCCCACAAATCGGCATCTAATCGAGGGGAGCTTTGGGGGAGTCCGGACATCCGCAGATGCCACGAACCCAGCCTTGGACCCCGCCACAAACCTATTTCCCGCTCTTCCTCCCTTCTCTCCCATCTCTCCATTCGACAAGGGGCGGTCATTTGGTGGATATGGTTGAATGGCCAACGTCCGCAAACATTTGGTAATGTCCACTATGATGATCCGCGTTGGAGTTGCCTCTAGCTAGACATGAAGCGGCCACTTGTTGTTTAAAAAGTTTCATATTGTGAGATGATTCGGTTTTCTCTTGGAGAACCAAACAAACATAGCACGTAGTGGTAGTACTACGAAGTTCATTCTTTATGAAAAAGGAAAGGAAGTCACGTAGTGGTAGTACCACGTCGGGAAGGAGGCTGGGTTTGGATCAGATGAGCAGCCAGCCAGCCCTCCTGACACGCTGCCGTGACCGGTAAGATCCACAGATGGGAGTCACGGACCTGCCCTGCCGGGCTGCGTCGCCACTCGTCCACCAGGCCGCCAGCAGCAAGCAGCCAGCCGCGCGCCGCTGCCTTTGGTTGGCGTAACGAGACGATGACATACCCAGAGCGCAGAGCCGACGGGACGAGTCGCCGGGCGGGCAGGCGGAGCGTCAGGGCCGACGGGACGTCGCGGCGTCCGATAGCAGTAGCAGTGCCGAGTGCCGACGACGGCGTGCCATGTGCGCCGCAAGCCGCGCGCAGGTTACGCGGGCGGCCCTCTGACGGACACCAGATCGGAGGCTGCTCTCTCTGGCCCGCGGAAGGCGAGGGGACACGCGCCACGTTCCCGCCTCGCCTGCCCGAGCCGCGGGGGGAACGCCGGGTCCCCCGCCCCGCCGATCCCGCATGTGTTCCGCATGCCGTGTGGCGCGACGTGCATGCGCCCGCGGCCGGATGGGTGATGGGGCGGCGTGGCTACTGCCTGCCTGTGACCGCCGCCGCCGTCGTCGTCGTCCATCATTGGCCGCGTACGTACGTCCGGCCGTCCCCGTCGCCGCTCGCGGTTGGCGGCTCCACCCGCGCCTCCGTCGATCTCGGGCCCCCGTTCGTTATTTCGTTCTCCGCCGGCGTTGGACCGTGTCGGGCGCCTGCCGTGACAGACAGCGGCTGATGCGTAGACACCGACGGAAAGCTTCCGACCGGGGCAGTAACCGATCGTTGGCAAATGATGGATGGAGGTGCGCACCACGCAGTAGGATATGATGAGACCTAAGCTAATAATAAGCTACTACTCGTAGTAGCTAGGCACGTCGACGAGCCCTCCATCCATCATCGATCCCCAACGAACGAACGAACAGCGCAGGAGCGTACTGGTCTCGTTGGTAGGGTGGTGTGGAGTGTGGACCGGCCGGATCGAGTGTGCGCAAATCTTCCCTCGGGTAGGTTGCCAAAAGACGGACGGTCCCAAGATAGATGGCGAGCCCCCATTATTTGGGCGCCAGCCGGCGGTGAAGCAGAAGCTAGGGCGCTAGAGCTCCTGCTGCTTCCAAGCCACTGCTGGCTGGTCCACGTCCATCACGCCACCAATCATTGACCGACGGCCAGAGGGCATGCAGCACCACTGTGCATCTATCTAGGAGTACCTAACCCTAATCCACATGTACATACTACATCGCCTTGCTGCACCAAGATAATCAGCCAAGGCCATCGCAGGCTCTGTTCAGCCAATGAATGCAGCTAGAAGAATGCATTGGACATTCGGTGATTTTCCGATGGTTATTTTAGAGTACACTTGGATATATACTACACATGGATGGATGAGATCATGACAAGGGAGATGTACCAATATTGTTCCTTGTCATCTGCTTTAGTTCTACCGTGTCCTGGTCCCCCGGAGAGGCAGGCATGTGGCGCGGCCCGGCAAAAATAGGATAAAATCCTTCGTTGCTTCATGCATGTATGCAGTAGTAGTAATTGCAGCAAAGCCTCTGCACCAGTCTCTCCTCTCGTATGCATAAAAATGGAGAGGGAGCCCATGTGACCCAATCCTGCACCGCATTATTAGGTCCTTGCGGATCAGCAGGTCCATGAGGCCATGATGATAGAGTACGTACGCCTTAGCTCGTTTCGGGCGCTAATCTGAAATTCATTTCAGCTCATCTCCTAGGTTGGGCATGCAGTACCCTCCACTGCTCCTTGCTTAGAGGAACAGCAAGCCTAGACCAAAACATGGCGTGCTTACCGTTGTAGAGACAGATGTGAAGGTGCCTACGGTGCTAGCAAGTTAATAAGCGGCTCAAGCTGTTCGGACAAGGAGATAGCTAGCTAGGTTGGCGTTTTCAGACACAAAATTGGACCTTCAACCAATGGGGGAGACGGCAGGTAGGACGCATGCAATGCAGGAGGGCCGGGCGGTTTGGTGCCTAACAGCTAACAGTGGCTAGCCAGCAGTACTTCTCTAATTTTGTTGTACGTAAGCGCTCGCCCTGGCCCTGATCCTGACGTCCCGAGCAATGGCTGCACCGTCACCACCCAGCAATTGTGTGCTAGGGACATGTACATGATATCGTGACTTTTCTTAGGGTTCAGCCGTGGCAGTGGCATGGTTAGATAGACTATGACTGACGCTGACATTTCATTATTGTTTATGTTTTTTGTTCAACAGTCACAATGCCGATCCCAAAATTCAGGTCGGCAATAATTATAAACATGTAGAGAAGAAGAGGGGGGAATAATAATGCCTGGCCTATATTTAACTCTCATGGATAAAACAAGGGTTTTCAGTAGTACGGGTCACTGTTTTGCAACAAGAAAGTCACGTTCTTCCACTGGTGCATGACTCTGAAAACCAGGCTGAATGAGAAGCAGAAGCCCTTTAACTATTGCACAATAATTTGCATGCATGCATGCATGAGCCTTGGATTAATTGAGTTGTTCCCTGGCGAAAGATGAGACCGATTTTGTACTTGGAAAACTGTTTCTCTCAACTCTCCAGCAGTGTTTCCCATTCCCTGCGGCCTCCTGATCATCCATGATCCATCTATGGCAGCTGAATTAAGAATGCTGCCGTGGAACTTGCGAGAAGTGGCACATCGTCATGTGCAAGGAAGGAGCTCGTTGCCGTGCACATCAGTTCTTACTTCTGCATTCCAGCCTTCCAGGGCAATCATTGTCAGTGGTAGAAACTCGCGATGCAATCATATATTCAAGACGATTAGCAGAGATGCCACTTCAGTTATCCTCTCGGGAGCAACGATAATGAAATATGTGTTGCCCAAATAACAAACCCGCGGATGGATGGTTAGGAAGGTGGCGGACAAAAGATCAGACTTCAGATTCGACGCCTCGCTGTCTCATTAATAGAAATTATTTGTTTAGTGGGAGGCGACATCCTCGTCAATAGAACAGCGAGAGGTTCATGGTGATTTCGACAATCATTAAGCTCCGCAACTCGGATACGGTCTTCAGTAGACGCTGTCTGTGTGATGTTACAAAATACTACTCCCTCCCTAATTTAATATAAGACGTTTTTTGACGCTATGATTAGGAACGTTACGGCTAGGTATCGGGATGAGATGGAAGTGCCCATCACCTAATCATAAGTACTCCAAGCTTTTATCCACGTACCCATCATGGATCACATGCCAGGCACATGACAGGATAGAGACCAGGAAACAGCAGTCGCTCCAAATGGACCGGTGAGTGGAACCTGTCATCCAAGTAGCAACGAAAGCTACGCATGCACCACACCGGGGGCAGGCAGGTCCACGGCGCAAGCCGAGAGATTAATTAGTGAGTACGTAGTAAGCTTGCTTGTTTGTTTGTTTGTTTGTTGGCGTGTGCCTGGCTAGCTTTGTAGTAGTAGTAGTTGATCCCGGCCGGTCCAGTGGTGCATGCATGCGTTAGCGATATCCTCGATCATGAGCGTGATTGGCTGCTTGTACTTGAGTGGATGATGAAGCAAGCAAGCAAGCAACCCCTGCGGGCTGCGGTGTCATCATCACATAAGATAAACGGACCTTTTGTTGAAGTAAAAGGAGCTGATTTTGTTCATCATACTTGATACGAAGATGCATGTTCATTTTCGAAGGGAAAAAGAATCATAGATTGCTAGCGGCTGGAAAGAATCCAACATGGACCTCTCAACGAAGTGTGCCCAGCGCTAGCCTTTATTGTGTGTGCGCCCATCTGCAAAGGGCTCGATCGGAGTCTCGGAGCCATCCTAGGCCCATGATTGCAGTATGAATGAAGCGTACGCAGCGGCAGTGCAAAGTTCGTTAGGATGGTGGTGGTACTATCATCAGAAGCGTAGAGAGGGGCAAATAATGGCCCGTCCGTCTTTCAGCCCATCATATCATCATCATCTTCTTGGTCCTTGGAGGCCGTCGCCGTCGCCGTCGCGGGCACGCACTGAACCTGGTCCCCGGAGCGGTCGTGCCGCTGTCGCCCGATTTCACGTCTGCATGGCCCCAGCTCTTCCCGGTATGCGCATCAAGATATCCACATGTCAGGCATATAGCCGGAGGAGAAGCATGGGTGCTTTTCATGAGCGTCCTGCGTGCTAGCTCATTGATCTCCCATCCCATACATCATGCTTGCTGGTTTTGCATAGGATCTCCCAGCCGAGACCATTCCTTTGAGCTACTATTTAGGAAGGATTCTGCTTTGCCTTCACATGTGATTCTTAAAAGCTTGTAATCCAGGAGCAAAAACATACTCGCACAAAAAAGGAGAATCACCTATGAGAAATAAGAAAGACAAAAAAATATTCAAAAGTATCTGATTTTTTTTTGAGGGGACACAAGTATCTGATTTTTTTAGGGGACACAAGTATCTGATTTTATCTGGTCATGTTGGCAACCAACCGGTGGTGCAGCTAAAAGCTTTGGTTCTTACTGAAGGGTTGGACGCGCTTTGCTGCGTAATAGATGTTGTTGGGTTTTTTATTAAAAAAATTCTCCATCTATTTCCAAATATAAGGCGTATTGATTTTTCGAAAAGCCAAATCTTTGTAAGTTTGACCACACTTGTGTAGAAATATATCGGTATCCATAATATCAAATTGGAATTTTAGATTCATGAAATGAAATTTTCATATTTTATCTATTTAGTATTGCGCATGTCGATATTTTTGGCTCACGACGTCGTCAAAGTTGAAGGAATTTGACTTTTCAATAAACTGATACACCTTATATTTTGGAAAATATGGAGTATTTGGTTTGTTTGGTGGGGAAGTTGATGGAGTGTGTTTTCTTTTTTATTCATATAATGCGATGTTTTGATGGGCCTTTCGTGGTGTAATTTTGTGTTGTCGGGTAATCAATTCATACCTACATGGGGAAATTTTCTGCATCTGTGGCTGCATGTACTATATTGGTGCTACAGTATCACATGTTGAAGCTTCTTTTTTAGATGATGAGAGGGCCTTCCGATTGTTTTGAAAAGTTATTGACTCGGTCAAAATCTTAAACCAAATCCAACATTGAATTTTTTTAATGGAATGAGAGAGCTCCAAAATTAGTGAAATAAAAGAATTCTGGGAGAGATTGTTGACCCGGTCAAAATCGGTGACCCAATTTCAAATTGGTGACCTCAATCAAATGAGAAGTCTCCAATCCTAGGGAGCTTAGTGATATGGTAGATTATACAGTGTTAGCAGCTTAATCTGCCGTTCAAACTACATCTATGGAAGGAATAAATAAATCATTTAGCTCCACTTTCATTGTTATGAACCCGATGAGACCATTTGAATCTCAATTGTAATAAGTCAATCTGAATCAGGCACATTAGTCTCTTTTTTTGACAGGTGAATCAGGCACATTAGTCTTTTTTTAGGGGAATCAGGCGCATTAGTCGATGGGCAAAAATCTAGCCCATTCCTCTTTGACATCCCATTCTCAGCATCACATAATTTGAACATTTCCCACCTAATTTAATGAGAAGAAATATTTTTTTTACAAACAGCCGTAACTTTATTCACACTCAAAGCCATTACAGATACATTTTTTTAAATGACAGATACATTGCTTTGGATCCAAGGTCCAAGAAACTCCAAAGTAACACTCGGAACTTGATGTACCGCTCTGTGTGGGCAGGACAGTGCCAACCGCCGGCCATAGAGCTTGATGGGCCACCGGTCGACCACATGCAGCTTAAATGGCCAACCCAATGCGGCCTATTGAACACATGTATTTCTCTTTGAAATGTCATCTATTAGGAAATGGTCACCACCCTTTTTGAAACATGTTCATCTATTTAAAAATGTTCACATGTTTTCGAAATTGCTCCAGTAAGTTTAAATTACTAATGATTTTTAACATATTCTTACAATATTTCAATTGTTCGAATTTAATAAAAATGTTAAAGTATTTTTCAAAAATAAAGATGCAAAATAAAATGGTAAAAAGAAATTGAAAGGGTAAAACTATAACTAAAAGCAAGAAAACCCAAAAGAAAAGACAGAGGGAAAACCAGAAAAAAGACAGAAAATGGGGAAATGGGAAAAATAAAAAAAGAAGAAGAAACAGGAAATTAGAAAAGAATTTAATAGAAACATAAAATAAAAATAAAGCAGAAAACATGAAACGGAAAGGGAAAAAGAAAATAAAAAATACATAATAAAAAACCCCAGAGAAGATTAGATGCGCCCAGTATTGAGCTTAACCCACGAATGGCGTCCATCGGTGATTGCCCGCTATATAGCACGACCTAGAAATATTGATCGAGTTTCTTCTTTTCGTTTTTATAGGTTTTTGTTCCTTTTTCTTAGGTTTTCACTCGTTTTTCTTCAGTTTTATCAATTTTCTCTTTCATTTTCTATTACTTTTTTCTCTTCTTCCTTTATTCCTCTTTGTTGCATTGTTTCTATGTTGCCCTTTTACATCTGTAAAAATATGTTTAATTTTGTTTCTGCGGTGGTTTAAAAGATACACAATGAACATTCTTTAAGACACGATCCATATTTTTCAAACTACATGGTGAACATATTTTGAAAATGTGTTCATATAGTTTTGAAAATGTTCACTCATTTCTAAAAAGCGATCAACATTTTTTAATAAATTATTCCATTTTAAAAAGTGTTCATCATTTTCAAAGATGTTTGTCCATTTATAAATATCTTCATGTGTAAAAATATATTTTACTAAATAAAAATTGTTGAGAAATTCATTATTTGGTTCCTGTTCGTTAAGACACGGTCGACCGTTGCCCCCTTCCTTGAGGGCTCCTTGTGGGCGCAGGTCGGCTCATCAACGTAATACACAATGAACATTCTTTAAGACATGGTTGCTCGTTGCCCCCTTCTTTGAGGGCTCCTGTTCAGCGGCTTAAGCGCCTGAACTATTCCCTGGTGCTCACGCACCCCCACTGGTGGGCCGGCGAGCGGCTTAATCATTCGTTCATGAGAAAATTTAAGCGGTCTCGTTCGTTCGAGGTTGACCAGTTTCCCTTGTCGCTCGATTGCATTTGACCGGCCACGGTTGACCAATTGATCGGTCAATCATTGAGTTTTTTTTTAAAATAAGTATTTTCTGAATGAAAACCGAAAATATCACAAAAAAATCATGAATTTATAAAATATTTATGGATTTAGAAAAAAGTACAAATACAAAAATAATCAGAAATTTAATAAAAAAGTAAAAAGTAAAAGTTTATTGAATTTTCAAAAACATTGATTTTGAAAAATGGAAGTAAAATAATAAAAAGGAAAAATAGAAAAGTGCATAAACAAAAACAAAAAAGAAAAGGCAAATAGAAAGAAAATAAAAAAACTGGAAAACGAAAGAGAACCGGTTAAAAACACACACTCAGAAACCGGAAAACTAGGTCCCAAAACCGGTGGGGGCGGGAGGAATGAGCCGACATCCCACTGGGACTAATAAAGCGAGAGGAGATGTCCGCACGCTATAAAAAAATGTATTTAGCGCTTAAATGTTGCCTTTGTTCGCCCATTCAACAGATTGACCGATTGACCATTGACTTTCAAAAAGCCTAGATTTTGAAAAAAGTTTATGAAATAAAAAAGTTCACGTATTTGAAAAAAGTCCATGATTATGTATAAAACAGTTAGCGGACTTTTAAAAAGTTCATGAATTTGAAAAACTTTCATGAATGTGGGAATGGTTCACGTATTTGAAAAATTCTGTAAATTTGGAAAAAAATGATATTTTTTAAAAAAATACACGGATTTGGAAAAGCTTCAAGAATTTGGAAAAAAAGTTCACGAATTTCAAAAGTTCACAAAAATTGATAAACTTCATGGATTTAAAGATGTTCATAATGTTGGGTTTCGTAGTAATTTCAAAAAATTTCCTACGCACACGCAAGATCATGTGATGCATAGCAACGAGGGAAGAGTATTGTCTACGTACCCAACGCAGACCGACTGCGGAAGCGGTGACACGACGTAGAGGAAGTAGTCGTACGTCTTCTCGATCCAACCGATCAAGCACCGAAACTACGGCACCTCCGAGTTCGAGCACACGTTCAGCTCGATGACGATCCCCGGACTCCGATCCAGCAAAGTGTCGGGGAAGAGTTCCGTCAGCACGACGGCGTGGTGACGATCTTGATGAACTACAGCAGCAGGGCTTCGCCTAAACTCCGCTACAGTATTATCGAGGAATATGGTGGCTGGGGGCGCCGCACACGGCTAAGGAATAGATCGCCTGGATCAACTTGTTGTGTCTTTGGTGCTAGCCCTGCCCCTCTATTTATATGTTGAGCCCCGGGGTCGAAACTTGGAGCAAAAGCCTCCTCAAAGTCGGTTTTGCCCGAAAGGCAAGAGTCCCACTCGGACTCCAGGACCAAACGCCACAATCCTTGGCGTCTGGCCCAGACGCCATGGGCCTCGGCGTCTGGCCCAGGGCCAGACGCCAGGGTCTCCGGCGTTTGGCCCCCTGGCCTCCGCAAAACTCCTTTTGCACCGACCTAAAGCCTCATGGGCTTGACCCCTTGGCCTAACCATATCATCCAATATATGAATCTTTACGTCTCGACCATTTCGAGACTCCTCGTCATGTCCCCGATCTCATCCGGGACTCCGAACTCCTTCGGTACATCAAAACATGTAAACTCATAATATAACTGTCATCCTAACCTTAAGCGTGCGGACCCTACGGGTTCGAGAACAATGTAGACATGACCGAGACACGTCTCCGGTCAATAACCAATAGCGGGACCTGGATGCCCATATTGGCTCCTACATATTCTACGAAGATCTTTATCGGTCAGACCACATAACAACATACGTTGTTCCCTTTGTCATCGGTATGTTGCTTGCCCGAGATTCGATCGTCGGTATCCAATACCTAGTTCAATCTCGTTACCGACAAGTCTCTTTACTCGTTCCGTAATACATCATCTCACAACTAACATATTAGTTGTAATGCTTGCAAGGCTTATGTGATGTGTATTACCGAGAAGGCCCAGAGATACCTCTCCGACAATCGGAGTGACAAATCCTAATCTCGAAATACGCCAACCCAACATCGACCATTGGAGACACCTATAGTACTCCTTTATAATCACCCAGTTACGTTGTGACGTTTGGTAGTACCCAAAGTGTTCCTCCGGTAAACGGGAGTTGCATAATCTCATAGTCATAGGAACATGTATAAGTCATGAAGAAAGCAATAGCAACATACTAAACGATCGGGTGCTAAGCTAATGGAATGGGTCATGTCAATCAGATCATTCTACTAATGATGTGACCTCGTTAATCAAATAACAACTCATTGTTCATGGTTAGGAAACATAACCATCTTTGATTAACGAGCTAGTCAAGTAGAGGCATACTAGTGACACTTTGTTTGTCTATGTATTCACACATGTATTATGTTTCCGGTTAATACAATTCTAGCATGAATAATAAACATTTATCATGAAATAAGGAAATAAATAATAACTTTATTATTGCCTCTAGGGCATATTTCCTTCAGTCTCCCACTTGCACTAGAGTCAATAATCTAGTTCACATCGTCATGTGATTTAACACTAATATTCATATCTGTATATGATTAACACCCATAGTTCACATCATCATGTGACCAACACCCAAAGGGTTTACTAGAGTCAATAATCTAGTTCACATCGCTATGTGATTAACATCCAAAGAGTACTAAGGTGTGATCATGTTTTGCTCGTGAGAGAAGTTTAATCAACGGGTATGTCACATTCAGAGCCGTATGTATTTTGCAAATATTCTATGTCTACAATGCTCTGTACGGAGCTACTCTAGCTAATTGCTCCCACTTTCAATATGTATCCAGATTGAGACTTAGAGTCATCTGGATCAGTGTAAAAGTTTGCACTGATGTAACTTTTACAACAAACTCTTTTATCACCTCCATAATCGAGAAACATCTCCTTAGTCCTTACTAAGGATATTCTTGACCAATGTCCAGTGATCTACTCCTAGATCACTATTGTACTCCCTTGCCAAATACAGAGCAAGGTATACAATAGGTCTGGTACATAGCATAGCATACTTTATAGAACCTATGACTGAGGCATAGGGAATGACTTTTCATTCTCTTTCTATTTTCTGCTGTGGTCGGGATTTGAGTCTTACTCAATTTCATATCTTTGCAACACAGGCAAGAACTCTTTCTTTAACTGTTCCATTTTGAACTATTTCAAAATCTTGCCAAGGTATGTACTCATTGAAAATCTTATCAAGTGTCTTGATCTATCTCAATAGATCTTGATGCTCAATATATAAGTAGCTTTTTACTGAGGTCTTTTCTTTTTAAAGAACTCCTTTAAAACACTCCTTTATGCTTTGCAGAAAAATTCTACATCATTTCTGATCAACAATATGTCACTCACATATACTAATCAGAAAGGCTGTAGTGCTCCCACTCACTTTATTGTAAATACAGGCTTCATCGTAAGTCCATATAAAACTATATGCTTTGATCAACTTATCAAAACGTATATTCCAACTCCGAGATGCTTGCACCAGTCCATAGATGGATCGCTGGAGCTTGCACATTTTGTTAGCACCTTTAGGATTGACAAAACCTTCTGGTTGCATCATATACAACTCTTCTTTAATAAATCCATTAAGGAATGCAGTTTTGACATCCATTTGCCAGATTTCATAAAATGTGGCAATTGCTAACATGATTCAGATAGACTTAAGCATCGATACGAGTGAGAAAACCTCATCGTATTCAACACCTTGAACTTGTTGAAAAACTTTTGCAACAAGTCGAGCTTGGTAGATAGTAACACTACTATCAGTGTCCGTCTTCCTCTTGAAGATCCATTTATTTAACATGGCTTTGCTCATCATCGAGCAAGTCAATCAAAGTCCATACTTTGTTGTCATACATGGATCATATCTCAGATTTTATGGCCTCAAGCCATCTCGCGGAATCTGGGCTCATCATCGCTTCCTCATAGTTCGTAGGTTCATTATGGTCTAGTAACATGACTTCCAGAACATGATTACTACACCACTCTGGTGCAGATCTTACTCTGGAAGACCTACGAGGTTCTGTAGTAACTTGATCTGAAGTTTTATGATCAATATCATTAGCTTCCTCACTAATTGGTGTATTTGTCACAGGAACTGATTTCTGTGATGAACTACTTTCCAATAAGGGAGCAGGTACAGTTACCTCATCAAGTTCTACTTTCCTCCCACTCACTTCTTTCGAGAGAAACTCCTTCTCCAGGAAGGATCCATTTTTAGCAATGAATATCTTGCCTTCGGATCTGTGATAGAAGGTGTACCCAACAATTTCCTTTGGGTATTCTATGAAGACGCACTTCTCCGATTTGGGTTCGAGCTTATCAGGATGAAACTTTTCCACATAAGCATCGCAGCCCCAAACTTTAAGAAACGACAACTTGGGTTTCTTGCTAAACCACAGTTCATATAGTGTCGTCTCAACGGATTTAGATGGTGCCCTTTTAATGTGAATGCAGCTGTCTCTAATGCATAACCCCAAAACGACAATGGTAAATCAATAAGAGACATCATAGATCGCACCATATCCAATAAAGCGCGGTTACGACGTTCGGACACACCATAACATTGTGGTGTTCCAGGTGGCGTGAGCTGTGAAACTATTCCACATTGTTTTAATTGAAGACCAAACTCGTAACTCAAATATTCGTCTCTGTGATCAGATCGCAGAAACTTTATTTTCTTGTTACGATGATTTTTCCACTTCACTCTGAAATTCTTTGAACCTTTCAATTATTTCAGACTTATGTTTCATCAAGTAGATATACCCATATCTGCTCAAATCATCTTGTGAAGGTCAGAAAATAATGATACTTGCCACGAGCATCAACACTCATTGGATTGCATACATCGGTATGTATTATTTCCAATAAGTCAGTAGCTTGTTCCATTGTTCCAGAGAACAGAGTTTTAGTCATCTTGCCCAAAAGGCACGGTTCGCAAGCATCAAATGATTCATAACCAAGTGATTCCAAAAATTCATCTTTATGAAGTTTCTTCATGCGCTTTACACCGATATGACCCAAACGGCAGTGCCACAAATAAGTTGCACTATCATTATTAACTTTGCATCTTTTGGCATCAATATTATGAATATGTGTATCACTACGATCAAGATCCAACAAACTATTTTCATTGGGTGTATAACCATCGAAGGTCTTATTCATGTAAACAGAACAATAATTATTCTCTGATTTTATATGAATAACCGTATTGCAATAAACATGATCAAATCATATTCATGCTCAACGTAAACGCCAAATAACATTTATTTAGGTTTAACACTAATCCGAAAGTATAGGGAGTGTGCGATGATGATCATATCAATCTTGGAACTACTTCCAACACTCATCGTCACTTCCCCTTCAACTAGTCTCTGTTTATTCTGTAACTCCAGTTTCGAGTTACTAATCTTAGCAACCGAACAAGTATCAAATACTCCGGGGCTACTATAAACACTAGCAAGGCACACATCAATAACCTGTATATCAAATATATCCTTGTTCACTTTGCCACCCTTCTTATCTACCGAATATTCAGGGCATTTCTGCTTCCAGTGATCATTTCCTTTGCAGTGTAAGCACTCAGTTTCAGGCTATGGTCCAACTTTGGGCTTCTTCGCAGGAGTGACAACTTACTTGTCTTTCCACTTGAAGTTCCTTTTCTTTCCCTTTGCCCTTTTCTTGAAACTAGTGGTCTTGTCAATCATCAACACTTGATGCTCTTTCTTGATTTCTACCTTCGTCGATTTCAATATCACGAAGAGCTCGGGAATCGTTTTCGTCATCCCTTGCATACTATAGTTCATCACGAAGTTCAGTAACTTAATGATGGTGACTAGAGAATTCTGTCAATCACTATCTTATCTGGAAGATTAACTCCCACTTGATTCAAGCGATTGAAGTACCCAGACAATCTGAGCACATGCTCACTAGTTGAGCGATTCTCCTCCATCTTTTAGCTATAGAACTTGTTGGAGACTTCATATCTCTCAACTCGAGTATTTGCTTGAAATATTAACTTCAACTACTGGAACATCTCATATGGTCCATGATGTTCAAAACATCTTTGAAGTCCCGATTCTAAGCCATAAAGCATGGTGCACATAACTATCAAGTAGTCATCATATTGAGCTAGCCAAACGTTCATAACGTCTGCATCTGCTCCTGCAATAGGTCTGTCACCTAGCGGTGATCGTGGATCAAATCCGCATCATTGCTACTAACATTTTTCAACACAATTTTCTCTAGGAACATATCAAAATAAACATATGAAAGCAACAACGCAAGCTATTGATTTTACAACATAATTTGCAAAATACTACCAGGACTAAGTTCATGATAAATTTAAGTTCAATTAATCATATTACTTAAGAACTCCCACTTAGACAGACATCCCTCTAATCCTCTAAGTGATCACGTGATCCAAATCAACTAAACCATGTCCGATCATCACGTGAGATGGAGTAGTTTCAATGGTGAACATCACTATGTTGATCATATCTACTATATGATTCACGCTCGACCTTTCGGTCTCCGTGTTCCGAGGCCATATCTGTATATGCTAGGCTCGTCAAGTATAACCTGAGTATTCCGCGTGTGCAACTGTTTTGCACCCGTTGTATTTGAACGTAGAGCCTATCACACCCGATCATCACGTGGTGTCTCAGCACGAAGAACTTTCGCAACGGTGCATACTCAGGGAGAACACTTCTTGATAATTAGTGAGAGATCATCTTAAAATGCTACCGTCAATAAAAGCAAGATAAGATGCATAAAAAGATAAACATCACATGCAATCAATATAAGTGATATGATATGGCCATCATCATCTTGTGCTTGTGATCTCCATCTCCGAAGCACCGTCATGATCACCATCGTCACCGGCGCGACACCTTGATCTCCATCGTAGCATCGTTGTCGTCTCGCCAATCTTATGCTTCCACGACTATCACTACCGTTTAGTAATAAAGTAAAGCATTACATCGCGATTGCATTGCATACAATAAAGCGACAACCATATGGCTCCTGCCAGTTGCCGATAACTCGGTTACAAAACATGATCATCTCATACAATAAAATTCAGCATCATGCCTTGACCATATCACAAAATGCCCTGCAAAAACAAGTTAGACGTCCTCTACTTTGTTGTTGCATGTTTTACGTGGCTGCTACGGGCTTAAGTAAGAACCAATCTCACCTACGCATCAAAACCACAACGATAGTTTGTCAAATAGACTCCGTTTTAACCTTCGCAAGGACCGGGCGTAGCCATACTCGGTTCAACTAAAGTTGGAGAGACAGATGCCCGCAAGCCATCTATGTGCAAAGCACGTCGAGGGAACCGGTCTCGCGTAAGCGTACGCGTAAGGTTGGTCCGGGTCGTCTCGTCCAACAATACCGCCGAACCAAAGTATGACATGCTGGTAGGCAGTATGACTTGTATCGTCCACAACTCACTTGTGTTCTACTCGTGCATATAACATCAACATAAATAACCTGGCTCGGATGCCACTGTTGGGTTTCGTAGTAATTTCAAAAAATTTCCTACGCACACGCAAGATCATGTGATGCATAGCAACGAGGGAAGAGTATTGTCTACGTACCCAACGCAGACCGACTACGGAAACGGTGACACACGTAGAGGAAGTAGTCGTACGTCTTCTCGATCCAACCGATCAAGCACCGAAACTACGGCACCTCCGAGTTCGAGCACACGTTCAGCTCGATGACGATCCCCGGACTCCGATCCAGCAAAGTGTCGGGGAAGAGTTCCGTCAGCACGACGGCGTGGTGACGATCTTGATGAACTACAGCAGCAGGGCTTCGCCTAAACTCCGCTACAGTATTATCGAGGAATATGGTGGCTGGGGGCGCCGCACACGGCTAAGGAATAGATCACGTGGATCAACTTGTTGTGTCTTTGGTGCTAGCCCTGCCCCTCTATTTATATGTTGAGCCCCGGGGTCGAAACTTGGAGCAAAAGCCTCCTCAAAGTCGGTTTTGCCCGAAAGGCAAGAGTCCCACTCGGACTCCAGGACCAAACGCCACAATCCTTGGCGTCTGGCCCAGACGCCATGGGCCTCGGCGTCTGGCCCAGGGCCAGACGCCAGGGTCTCCGGCGTTTGGCCCCCTGGCCTCCGCAAAACTCCTTTTGCACCGACCTAAAGCCTCATGGGCTTGACCCCTTGGCCTAACCATATCATCCAATATATGAATCTTTACGTCTCGACCATTTCAAGACTCCTCGTCATGTCCCCAATCTCATCCGGGACTCCGAACTCCTTCGGTACATCAAAACATGTAAACTCATAATATAACTGTCATCGTAACCTTAAGTGTGCGGACCCTACGGGTTCGAGAACAATGTAGACATGACCGAGACACGTCTCCGGTCAATAACCAATAGCGGGACCTGGATGCCCATATTGGCTCCTACATATTCTACGAAGATCTTTATCGGTCAGACCGCATAACAACATACGTTGTTCCCTTTGTCATCGGTATGTTGCTTGCCCGAGATTCGATCGTCGGTATCCAATACCTAGTTCAATCTCGTTACCGGCAAGTCTCTTTACTCATTCCGTAATACATCATCTCACAACTAACATATTAGTTGTAATGCTTGCAAGGCTTATGTGATGTGTTTTACCGAGAGGGCCCAGAGATACCTCTCCGACAATCGGAGTGACAAATCCTAATCTCGAAATACGCCAACCCAACATCGACCATTGGAGACACCTGTAGTACTCCTTTATAATCACCCAGTTACATTGTGACGTTTGGTAGTACCCAAAGTGTTCCTCCGGTAAACGGGAGTTGCATAATCTCATAGTCATAGGAACATGTATAAGTCATGAAGAAAGCAATAGCAACATACTAAACGATCGGGTGCTAAGCTAATGGAATGGGTCATGTCAATCAGATCATTCTACTAATGATGTGACCTCGTTAATCAAATAACAACTCATTGTTCATGGTTAGGAAACATAACCATCTTTGATTAACGAGCTAGTCAAGTAGAGGCATACTAGTGACACTTTGTTTGTCTATGTATTCACACATGTATTATGTTTCCGGTTAATACAATTCTAGCATGAATAATAAACATTTATCATGAAATAAGGAAATAAATAATAACTTTATTATTGCCTCTAGGGCATATTTCCTTCACATAAACCGCGAGAACAAATCATGAGAAAAAACAAAAGTGAAGAATAAATAAAACTAAAAAAAGAAAACCAAAAAATATAAAAAAGGGTGAAACCCCCACAAAAAAGTAGTCTCTGTGTAAACAAATGTAAAACGTTTGGATCACTACTTTTTGTAAGGAAGGCCATCATGATCAATTTTATTAAGATTCAAATATGTTTACATAATCTACGAGCTTATTGACCACAGAGTCAGGTGGCTCGGTCAACCAACTAAAAAAAGACTTGTTACAATAATCAAAGTTCACTAGCACATGAGCAGCTTGATTACAAAAACGATAATAATTCTTAGAAATGACCTTCCCCATGAAAGAACTAATATATATGCATTCCGTAAAGATTCCTGCTTCGAGTCCATCGTCTCGTTTGTGTAGTGAAATAGTTAATGCTCTTTAGGGAGTCCGATTCTACCTCTACTCGATTGAATCCAAGAAATTAGCCAAAGCAAGTCCATCTCTCATCGCCATCACTTCTGTGGTGATCACATTTGCCTAACTTTTGTGACCTAAAACGTCTCACATTTATTTATAGGAGTAGAAAGAAACTGAACTGGTGTATAAAAGCGCTATCATGATGGGACGGCTTACTATAGAAACATGTGTACGCTGGGTGTGTGTGTGGGGGGGGGGGGAGTGGGATGGAGGTTGCACCGGTTACCAATTTATGAATAAGTGGTGCAACAAACGCTAAATTGGATTTGCGGCGCGCAAGTGGGGAGAGGTAAAGGGTTGCGCCATTTACTAATTTACCAATCAGCAGTGCAACAAGCGCTAAATAGGATTTTGCGGCGCTCAATAGGAGGTCCCTTGGGGCTTGGCATAGGATGTGTGACGATGGACTCGTGCAGGAGGACGAAACTGTCTGGTGTCGTGGTGACGTCGATGACTGAGTGGCCAGACAAGGTAGAAGCCTCAATATTTACTCTGAAGACGAACCTGTGGAAGATGACGGCGACGACACACGAGTGCGTCGGACCGGTTTGTACTCCAGACCCGGTATGTGGCTCGGCTAGGGCTTCCGTCTTTTGATGTTAGGCTTAGGTGAGTGGTCTGGGTAGTGGCCCAGTGTAGCGAACCGACCCGAATGGATCAAGTCTCTGTGCTTAAATGTCATCCCTGGATCGGTATGCTGACACACACAGTACTCGAGGATTTATAACAAAGGTAAATCACATGTATAAAATAACGTAAATACTATTACCTCAATCCAAATAGCAGAAGTAACAAGGTTGTGGATTCCCATCAACACCAACGACAAAGTTGAGTGTAAAAATCGTAACCCTAACGTATCACACTTACTCGTCGTAAGATATCCTGCAACATGAGACGTTGCAGCCGCAAAGGGTCAGTACATTGAATGTACTAGCAAATTCACACCAGAGGATAATGATGATTTAAGGCTATCACTACATGCATATTTGGCTGGTGGAAAGGCTATATGGTTATAATGTTTTTGCGAAAAGCCAATTTTTCCCTACTGCAAAGGAATAAATTTTATTTAACTATCATGGTGGTTGTTGAACATTGAGAATGGTTGACAACTTTCTCAATCCCAATTAAGTAACATCACTAAAACCCAACAATATTCATCTAAAGTAACGTGATGAGATTCACATGATAATCCATGTACTAGATACTCAAGATGTCCATAACCGGGGACACGGCTAATCATGATTAGTTTATACACTCTGCAGAGGTTTGCGCACTTTTCCCCACAAGACTCGATCGCCTTCGTTGGATTTCTCGCACTACATGGTGTTTGAGAAACGGATGACCGAGACACAGTCTTTCAGAAGCGCTAGCACCTTACGATGGATAGACCGTTACACCTACTTTCCCCTACATCTGCTAGTCTACCCTATAAGAGTTCGCGTGACTTAATCAACTATGCTAGAGCCCATAATAGCTTGTGGCTGCACACGGAAGTTTCTAGTATGAAAAATCTCATGATCCCTTTGAGCCTGGGTGACGGTCCATAAAAAAAACAGGCAATCCTGGAATACCCAGGTACCTCAATCCACCCAGATGTGTGTTTAAGTTACCACCTTAGATAAACCATTAATTAACAAACTCACATCAGTCATGGATATCACTCATCCAATCCACGTCTACTAGCATAGCATGGCAATAGTAAGCAAATGTAGAAGTAACTCCCAAAGGTTTGATAATATAACAGTAATAGGTACTACCTCAACTACTTCCCAAACCCACAATTTAATTAGATCCTAATCATGCAATGTGTGAGGATTGATCTAATGCAATAAAATTGGGTAGTAGGAAGTATGATCAAAGTGTTATTTGCCTGCAATGTTGATGAAGATGATTCACACTCATAACTCTTGATAGTTCTACTCGTCACACTCCGGTCAATCTACCGTAAGCAAGCAATAGTAACCACACATAAGCAATCACTCAAAAGATCAGAAAGAATGAAGAAGACGATTCAGAAAACATCAAGTTCTCACGCTCCTTGTTTCAGTCTTTCTCCGATACACCTTGATCTCGGGTATTGACAACTTCCATAGTCTGCCAAGTTCCATAAGGGGTGCCTTCCTAGGTCATACAAATCTAGAAATTGTACAGGGCCTTCAAATTCTCCTAGTCTTTGGAGTCTTCAACCGTTGCAGTTTCCATTATTATAATGTATGGTAAAATCCTCTTCATTCCGAATGGTCTCAGTTGTCCGATATCTTGTACTTCTTGAAGTGGTCTCATCAGCCGAAACTTCGTGTAGTCAAAAGGGGAAAGGGGTATGGTCTCACTAAAGGTTATATTTGAATAAGCTCAGAAGAGAAGAGAGGTAAAAGATCTTTTTGAAAGGGAAAGTTGTAGAGAAAATCTTTGCTATGGGCTTGCCAGTTTCTAGGGTCACGTCCTATAGTCAACATGTGCTCTGATACCATCTTGTAGCGACCCGACCCGAATGGATCAAGTCTTTGTGCTTAAGTGTCATCCCTGGATCGGTATGCTGACACACACAATACTCGAGGATTTATAACAGAGGTAAATCACATGTATAAAATAACGTAAATACTATTACCTCAATCCAAATAGCGGAAGTAACAAGGTTGTGGATTCCCATCAACACCAACGACAAAGTTGAGTGTAGAAATCGTAACCCTAACGTATCACTTAGTCGTCGTAAGATATCCTGCAACATGAGACATTGCAGCCACAAAGGGTCAGTACATTGAATGTACTGGCAAATTCACACCAGAGGATAATGATGATTTAAGGCTATCACTACATGCATATTTGGCTGGTGGAAAGGCTCTATGGTTATAATGTCTTTGCGAAAAGCCAATTTTTCCCTACTGCAAAGGAATAAATTTTATTTAACTATCATGGTGGTTGTTGAACATTGAGAATGGTTGACAGCTTTCTCAATCTCAATTAAGTAACATCATTAAAACCCAACAATATTCATTTAAAGTAACGTGATGAGATTCACATGATAATCCAGGTACTAGATACTCAAGATGTCCATAACCGGGGACATGATTAATCATGATTAGTTTATACACTCTGCAGAGGTTTGCGCACTTTTCCCCACAAGACTCGATCGCCTCCGTTGGATTTCTCGCACTACATGGTGTTTGAGAAACGGATGACCAAGACACAGTCTTTCAGAAGCGCTAGCACCTTACGATGGATAGATCGTTACACCTACTTTCCCCTACATCTGCTAGTCTACCCTATAAGAGTTCGCACGACTTAATCAACTATGCTAGAGCCCATAATAGCTTGTGGCTGCACACGGAAGTTTCTAGTATGAAAAATCTCATGATCCCTTTGAGCCTGGGTGACGGTCCATAAAAAAACAGGCAATCCTGGAATACCCAGGTACCTTAATCCACCCAGATGTGTGTTTAAGTTGCCACCTTAGATAAACCATTAATTAACAAACTCACATCAGTCATGGATATCACTCATCCAATCCACGTCTACTAGCATAGCATGGCAATAGTAAGCAAACGTAGAAGTAACTCCCAAAGGTTTGATAATATAACAGTAATAGGTACTACCTCAACTACTTCCCAAACCCACAATTTAATTAGATCCTAATCATGCAATGTGTGAGGATTGATCTAATGCAATAAAACTGGGTAGTAGGAAGTATGATCAAAGTGTTACTTGCCTGCAATGTTGATGAAGATGATTCACACTCATAACTCTTGATAGTTCTACTCGTCACACTCCGGTCAATCTACCGTAAGCAAGCAATAGTAACAACACATAAGCAATCACTCAAAAGATCAGGAAGAATGAAGAAGACGATTCGGAAAACATCAAGTTCTCACGCTCCTTGTTTCAGTCTTTCTTCGATACACCTTGATCTCGGGTATTGACAACTTCCATAGTCTGCCAAGTTCCATAAGGGGTGCCTTCCTAGGTCATACAAATCTAGAAATTGTACAGGGCCTTCAAATTCTCCTAGTCTTTGGAGTCTTCAACCGTTGCAGTTTCCATTATTATAATGTATGGTAAAATCCTCTTCATTCTGAATGGTCTCAGTTGTCCGATATCTTGTACTTCTTGAAGTGGTCTCATCAGCCGAAACTAGGTGTAGTCAAAAGGGGAAAGGGGTATGGTCTCACTAAAGGTAATATTTGAATAAGCTCAGAAGAGAAGAGAGGTAAAAGATCTTTTTGAAAGGGAAAGTTGTAGAGAAAATCTTTGCTATGGGCTTGCCAGTTTCTAGGGTCACGTCCTACAGTCAACATGTGCTCTGATACCATCTTGTAGCGACCCGACCCGAATGGATCAAGTCTTTGTGCTTAAGTGTCATTCCTGGATCGGTATGCTGACACACACAGTACTCGAGGATTTATAACAGAGGTAAATCACATGTATAAAATAACGTAAATACTATTACCTCAATCCAAATAGCGGAAGTAACAAGGTTGTGGATTCCCATCAACACCAACGACAAAGTTGAGTGTAGAAATCGTAACCCTAATGTATCACTTACTCGTCGTAAGATATCCTGCAACATGAGACGTTGCAGCCACAAAGGGTCAGTACATTGAATGTACTGGCAAATTAACACCAGAGGATAATGATGATTTAAGGCTATCACTACATGCATATTTGGCTGGTGGAAAGGCTCTATGGTTATAATGTCTTTGCGAAAAGCCAATTTTTCCCTACTGCAAAGGAATAAATTTTATTTAACTATCATGGTGGTTGTTGAACATTGAGAATGGTTGACAGCTTTCTCAATCTCAATTAAGTAACATCATTAAAACCCAACAATATTCATTTAAAGTAACGTGATGAGATTAACATGATAATTCAGGTACTAGATACTCAAGATGTCCATAACCGGGGACACGATTAATCATGATTAGTTTATACACTCTGCAGAGGTTTGCGCAGTTTTCCCCACAAGACTCGATCGCCTCCGTTGGATTTCTCGCACTACATGGTGTTTGAGAAACGGATGACCAAGACACAGTCTTTCAGAAGCGCTAGCACCTTACGATGGATAGATCGTTACACCTACTTTCCCCTACATCTGCTAGTCTACCCTATAAGAGTTCGCACAACTTAATCAACTATGCTAGAGCCCATAATAGCTTGTGACTGCAGACGGAAGTTTCTAGTATGAAAAATCTCATGATCCCTTTGAGCCTGGGTGACGGTCCATAAAAAAATAGGCAATCCTGGAATACCCAGGTACCTCAATCCACCCAGATGTGTGTTTAAGTTTCCACCTTAGATAAACCATTAATTAACAAACTTACACCTGTCATGGATATCACTCACCCAATCCACATCTACTAGCATAGCATGGCAATAGTAAGCAAACGTAGAAGTAACTCCCAAAGGTTTGATAATATAGCAGGTAATAGGTACTACCTCAACTACTTCCCAAACCCACAATTTAATTAGATCCTAATCATGCAATGTGTGAGGATTGATCTAATGCAATAAAACTGGGTAGTAGGAAGTATGATCAAAGTGTTACTTGCTTGCAATGTTGATGAAGATGATTCGCACTATAACTCTTGATAGTTCTACTCGTCACACTCCAGTCAATCTACCGTAAGCAAGCAATAGTAACCACACATAAGCAATCACTGAAAAGATCAGAAAGAACAAAGAAGACGATTCGGAAAACATCAAAACCAAGAAAATAACTCTTGCAACATAAAACAATTTCTAACAGTACCAAAATTATGTGAATTTGGCCTTATCAGAAAGTTTAGGTCAAGAGCTTCGATTTGCAAAAAGAATCAACTCAAATGGAGCTACGAAACATAAGTTATGATCAAACGAAATTTGAATTCAAATCTGATATAATTCAAATTTTAAACTTTTCAACAACATGTTTGAATTGGATTACTGGATATAGGGGATCATAACGAAGACGTGAGCGTTGGTTTCGTCTAATTCCGACTAACGAGCAAAAAGTTATAGTCGTTTGAAAACCAGGGGCTGATCTGTAAAGAAAATATTCACGGATGGGTCCCTGGACTAAAATTAAAAGGAAAAAAACTCTACCGAGCGAACGTTCGCTAACAGAACTAATCTGACGAACCTGTTCACTAAGGACTACTAAACGAATGTACTTCTGTTAAATAACCGAAACGAGAGAAAAAAACGAAACGAACCGAGATCGTCGGATCTCGATCCGACGGCGGGGTCGGGGCTAGGGTTTACCGCGGCGGCGGCGGATTCCGGCGACGTCGAGCAGCGGCGGCGAGGCAGGGCTGCGGACAAGGGTGCGGCGGCGCGGGGAGGCGAGCGGTGGCTACGGCGGCGGTGGAGCGGCGTCTGCGGCGCGGGGCGGCGCGAAACGGCGGCGGCGGCTGCGACGCTGTGGGCTCGGGGGGGGGGGGCATCCCCGCTATTTAAAGGGGCCGGAGCGGCGCCGACTCGGGAGGTGTCCCGAGCGGATACGGCGGCGGCGCGACGTACGCCGGCCGGACTCCGGCGCGGAGTCGGTCGGTGCGGCGGTTGGCTGGGCCGCGGCATGATGGGCCGGCCCAGTTCGGCGGCGGAGAGTGTTTTCTTTTAAAACATTTCTGAGACAAATAAATTAATTAAAATGAAATAATTAAAATATTATATAGGCATATAATATATCAAAATTTTCAGAAAAAGATTTCCTATAGCTTGAACATTTTTATAATGCCAAATAAATTCCACACAAAATCAGATAATTCAAAGAGTGCTACTGCCTTATTAAAATCCAAAAAAATCATTTTTAAAAATACCAAAATGAATTCAAATTTATTTCTCTCCAATTTTCTATTGTAGGGAATCATGTTACCCTAATTTCCATATATTTTATTTTTGGAGAAAAATAATTTGAATTAAACTCAAATAACTCCAAATTGAAAATTAATTCCAAAAGGACTTTGAACTTGATCCTTTGAAACTCCCAACTCATATTTCATATAATTTGAAGAAGTCATTTTATCTTCGCTCGTGAAAATCATTGAGTTGCATAAAGTTTCAGAATTGGAAATATTCTCAAATGAAATTCAAATATTTTCAACACCCCTTGTCATTTAAATAAACGGAAGAAGTCATGTCATCTTCTCTCCTGGGTTTTGTGGTGAAAAGAATTTGAATTCACGGAGATCATAAATGCAAAAATGAAAGTTTGGGGAAGTCCTTTTATTCCCTCTCATTTAACTTTCAAAAAGTTCGAATTCACCCACTTTCAGTCAATCAATCAAACAATCAATCAAATCTATCTATTTATTATAACATTCCAAAATTTAGAATTTTGGGATGTTACACCCAGCTAGCACCCCTTCATCATTTTGATGTTCGGCTTAGATTAGTGGTCTGGGTAGTGGCCCAGCTAGTACGCCTTCGTCATTTGGATAGGAGTAGCGGCAAATGTTGCCAAGATGGCGGATTCAGGCATATTGTTGTAATACTTTGTAAGGTCCTTGAGAATAATCAATAAAGTGGCCGCATGCATCTCCCAGATGCAGGGCCAGGGGTCATCCTCCTTTTCTAAAAAAAGTTAGGATGGTACTTTGCATGCAAGATAATGGCATCGGAGTTTCAAGACAACTCTTTTGTTTTTAAGGAAGAGCCTCGAATCTGGAGGCACATAGCCTTACTAAACACGCGCTTAGTTTATTTGCAGTCTGTCATTTGTGGCTTCTGTAACCTCATATCAATTGTATTCCTCTAAACATTATTGAACAATAAATAGTAAGCATGTTTTAGCCTAAAAACTTTGCATGCAGGATTTTATTAAATAGAGTATATCTTTACTATTAAAGAGAAATATGCGGTTGTGGTGTTAATTTTTTAACACAGTCAAACGCAGACGCTTATACATACACTTACTCTTATTTTTGCAAGTTTCACATGAAGAGGGAGATTACCGGCAGTTGGAATTCTGGACCTGAAAAGCTACAACAGAGACAGACATTCTCCACAACTCCAAATGACTTGAACATTTACGGAGAATTATTTTAGAATATATAAAAAATATTGGCGGAATAAATACCATAAGGGGTCCACCGGTGAGTCACGAGCTCGGGGGGCGCGCCTGGTGAGCTCGTGTCTCCACCAGCAGGCCTCTGGGGCCCATCTTCCGCTATATGATGTTATTTGCCCTAGAAAAAAATAAGAAGACTTTCGGAACGAAGCGCCGCTGTCTCGAGGCATAACCTGGGCAGGAGCACTTTTGCTCTCGGGCGGAGCGATTTCGCAGGGGATACTTCCCTCTGAAAGGGGGAGATCAAAGCCATCAACATCACCAACGATCCTCTCATCATGGAAGGACCAATATTTATCAATATCTTCACCAATACCATCTCCTCTCAAACCCTAGTTCATCTCTTGTATTCAATCTTTGTCCCAAAATGTCAGATTGGTACCTGTGGGTTGCTCGTAGTGTTGATTACATCTCGTAGTTGATGCTAGTTGGTTTATTTGGTGGAAGATTATATGTTTAGATCCTCAAGCATATTCAATACACCTATGATCTTGAACTTGAATATGTTTTGTGAGTAGTTACTTTTATTCTTGAGGACATGGGAGAAGTCTTGTTATAAGTAATCATGTGAAGTTGGTATTTGTTCGATATTTTGATGATATGTATGTTGTTCTTCATTTAGTGATGTCATGTGAACGTCGACTACATGACACTTCACCATACTTGGGCCTAAGGGAAGGCATCGGGGAGTAATAAATAGATGATACGAGAGTGACAGAAGTTTAAACCATGCATTATTTCGCAAGAGGCTGATTTTGATCCATATGTTACATGCTATGGTTAGATTTATATTAATTCTTGTTTCCTCATTGCGGATGCTTGCGTGAGGGGATGATTAGTAGGTAGCTTGAAGTGACAACGGATAACATATATGAGAATATCCCACTTAAACGAGGGTAAATATGAGTGTCAAATTGACTCATCAACCTCCCTCCCAGCATAGTCACCAGAGTCGTGTTCAGGACGACTTCTCTTGCGAGCTTGCGGGGATCCTCCTTTGGTTTTAATTTATTCGTTGAAGCATGTAGACGTATGAAAACCTTCTACCTGTATTGATAGGTAAATACTTGCATGAGGGGGCTTTGGTTGACTCCGCATTGACGAGGAACAGGCGGTGGTTGTTCTCTTTGGATGGGAGGAAGAAGGGTGTCACGGTTTAGTTCGTGTTGCTAGTAAGGTCAGGGGGTAGGGGAAGAGCTCTCGGTGGTTAGATGGCCTCTGGAGGGCTTATGCCATGCTGAGGCAATGGCGATAAGATCGCCATGTGGGGCTCTGCTGGCTGGCTTGATTAGAAGGATGACAAGGGGAACAAGGTGTTACAATGCCACGGGGATGCAACCGGGGTTGGAATGCTAGGCGACGGTGTGAATTACTTGCGATGTGACATGGAGTCAGTGTGGGTCCAATGGACATTGATGGAGAGCTAGCCATTATGGCGGGCTTAAGGAGAAGCGACCAAGGGTGGGTGAGAGGCGGTATGGGTTCGGGGAGAGGATGGCCAGGCGACGTGGTGCTAGGGGGTTGGGCCAACAACATGGATGAGGGCGGGGTGGGTTGAGTGCAGAGCTGCACCCGCCATGGGAACTACCTACGCACACGATGACCACCGTTTATGCATGGTTCCCACGCCTTCACACTAAATAGGGAGAACAGAGCATCACTCTATTGGTCCGCTGCCCGGAAGCGCATGCTACCCACCCAGGTTCAAGTCTTGAATCCCCCATGGTGCTTAGGTTTTCTTCTTAAAAAAATGCCAGCAAGGGCTAGTCATGGTTGGTCTCATTTTCTCCCCGCCAAATACGAGTGTTTTAGAGCATCTCTAGCAGATCCTGTAAACCGCGGTACCGTTAGTTTAAGGGATATAATAAAAGGAATTTGTGGTACTGCGGAGGGCACGACAAAACAGATCCTTCATACAATACCGAAGGAAATATGCCCTAGAGGCAATAATAAAGTTATTATTTATTTCCTTATATCATGATAAATATTTATTATTCATGCTAGAATTTATTAACCGGAAACTTAGTACATGTGTGAATACATAGACAAACAGAGTGTCCCTAGTATGCCTCTACTTGACCAGCTCGTTAATCAAAGATGGTTTAGTTTCCTAGCCATGGACATGTGTTGTCATTTGATGAACGGGATCACATCATTAGAGAATGATGTGATGGACCAGACCCATCCATTAGCTTAGCACTATGATCGTTTAGTTTATTGCTATTGCTTTCTTCATGACTTATACATGTTCCTATGACTAGATTATGCAACTCCCGAATACCGGAGGAACACTTAGTGTTCTATCAAACGTCACAACATAACTGAGTGATTATAAAGATGCTCTACAGGTGTCTTCGATGGTGTTTGTTGAGTTGACATAGATCGAGATTAGGATTTGTCACTCCGACTGTCGGAGAGGTATCTCTGGGCCCTCTCGGTAATGCACATCACTCTAAGCATTGCAAGCAATGTGACTAATGAGTTAGTTGTGGAATGATGCATTACAGAACGAGTAAGGAGACTTGCCGGTAACGAGATTGAACTAGGTATGGTGATACCGACGATAGAATCTTGGGCAAGTAACATACCGATGACAAAGGGAACAATGTATGTTGTTATGCGGTTTGACCGATAAAGATCTTCGTGGAATATGTAGGAGCCAATATGAGCATCCAGGTTCCGCTATTGTTTATTGACCGAAGATGTGTCTGGGTCATGTCTACATAGTTCTCGAACCCATAGGGTCCGCACGGTTAATGTTCGATGACGATTTGTATTATGAATTATGTGATTTGATGTACCGAAGTTTGTTCGGAGTCCCAGATGAGATGATAGACATGACGAGGAGTCTCGAAATGGTCGAGATGTAAAGATCCATATACTGGAAGGCTATATTCGGACATCGGAAAGGTTCTGAGTGGTTCGGGTATTTTTCGGAGCACTGAAGAATTACGGGAATTCGCCAGGGGAAGTATTGGGCCTTCATGGGCCTTAGTGGAAAGGAGAGAAGGGCCACAAGGGGAGGTCGCGCGCCCCCCATGGGCTGGTCCGAATTGAACTAGGAAGGGGGCAGTGCCCCCCTCTTTCCTTCTCCTTCCTTCTTCTCCTACTTGGACTAGGAAAGGGGGAAACCTACTCCTACTAGGAGTAGGAATCCCCCCTTGGGCGTTCCCCTTGTGGCCGACCCTCCTCCTCCTTCCCTCCTTTATATACGGGGGAGGGGGGCACCCCATAGACACACAAGTTGATCTTTTAGCCGTGTGCGGTGCTCCCTCCACAGAAACACACCTCGGTAATATCGTTGGAGTGCTTAGGCGAAGCCCTGCGCCGGTAACTTCATCATCACCGTAAGAACACCATCGTGCTGAAGAAACTCTCCCTCTGCCTCAGCTGGATCAAGAGTTCGAGGGACGTCCCCGAGCTGTATGTGTGCAGATCGCGAGGTGCCGTGCGTTCGGTACTTGATCGGTTGGATTGCGAAGACGTTTGACAACATCAACCGCGTTACTTAACGCTTCCGCTTTCGGTCCACGAGGGTACGTAGACATACTCTCCCCCTCTCATTGCTATGCATCTCCTAGATAGATCTTGCATGATCATAGGAATTTTTTTGAAAGACTTTGTTCCCCAACAGTGGCATCCGAGCCAGGTTTATGCGTAGATGTTATATGCATGAGTAGAACACAAAGGAGTTGTGGGCGTGAGTATGTATATTTCTTGCCATCACTAGTTGATTCTTGATTGGACGATATTGTTGGATGAAGCGGCTCAGACCGACATTACGCATACGCTTACGCGAGACTGGTTCTACCGACGTGCTTCGCACACAGGTGGCTAGTGGGTGTCTGTTTCTCCAACTTTAGTTGAATCGGATTCAATGAACAAGGTTCTTTCTGAAGATCAAAAAGCAATCACTACACCACGTTGTGGTTTTTATGCCGTAGGTAAGAAAGGTTCTTTCTTAGCCCAGAGCAGCCACGTAAAACTTGCAACAACAAAGTAGAGGACGTCTAACTTGTTTTTGTAGGGCATGTTGTGATGTGATACGGTCAAGATGTGATGAGATATAAATTGTTGTATAAGATGATCATGTTTTGTTAAAGTTATGAGCAACTGGCAGGAGCCTTATGGTTGTCTCTTTATTGCAAAAGATGCAAGCGCCATATAATTGCTTTACTTTATCGCTATGCGATAGCAATACTTGCAAAAGCAATAGTTCGCGAGATGACCATGTGACGACACGTTGATAAAGATCAAGATGATGGAGATCATGGTATCATGCCGGTGACGATGGAGATCATGACGGTAATTTCGAGATGGAGATCAAAGGCACAATATGATGATGGCCATATCATGTCACATATTTTGATTGCATGTGATGTTTATCTTTTATGCATCTTATTTTGCTTAGTACGGCGGTAGCATTATAAGATGATACCTCACTATATTTCAAGGTATAAGTGTTCTGCCTGAGTATGCACCGTTGCGACAGTTCGTTGTGCCGAGACACCATGTGATGATCGGGTGTGATAAGCTCTACGTTCACATACAACGGGTGCAAGACAGTTTTGCACACGCGGAATACTCGGGTTAAACTTGACGAGCCTAGCATATGCAGATATGGCCTCGGAACACTGAGACTGAAAGGTCGAGCGTGAATCATATAGTAGATATGATTAACATAGTGATGTTCACCATTGAAAACTACTCCATCTCACGTGATGACCGGACATGGTTTAGTTGATATGGATCATGTGATCACTTAGATGATTAGAGGGATATCTATCTAAGTGGGAGTTCCTAAGTAATATGATTAATTCAACTTTAATTTATCATGAACTTAGTCCAAATAGTATTTGCAAATTATGTTGTAGATCAATAGCTCGCGTTATAGCTCCCCGTTTTATTTATGACTAGCAAAAAGGCCCGTGCGTTGCAACGGGAACTAAATATTCTAGTGATTCAACTTCGATTGTCGAAAAGAATCCTTGTTGCACCATCGTCGAATAGCTGCGGACAGAAGAGGCCGCGAAGGCCGGTGGTGGATACGCCCTTGCTGCCATCTAGATGCTACCGTCGCTTCGCTTTCTGAGGCACCCGGGGACATCGGAGCAGGCGGAGCCGTTGGGGGCGGCCTTGCTAATGGTATGACCGTTTTTTAGCTACAACCTAATCCAACCCAGGCCGTGAAAGACCCAACAACCCCACGCGTTCGCAGATTTTTTCCAGCCATCCCAGCTAAGCAATATCCAACGATCACAATCCTAATTAGACCGGTTGGCTACAACCCTATGGACGCAAGCCGAGATCATCAGTTCGATCCTCAACCAGAACATATAGTTTTCATTTATACAGAGACAATATTTTTTTCATCTTCAGGATGTGGCCCACGTGACTTACGAAACTTCAGATTGAGGCCCAGCTGGTTGGAGCATAGCGGGCTTCAGACTAAATTTTCTCTGCACACGATCGACACGGACAAAACTTCTAAGTGAATAGTACCACCTCGGATAGTAAAAAAATATATAAGATGAGGCGTCCAAAATCAATAAAATCATCAAAGCGGGACGAAACCAAGAATATCACCTTGCTTTAATAGTAGGTATAGATATGTTCCTAGAGAAAACTATGTTGAAAGATCTTAGTAGCAATTATGCGGACTAGCTCCGTGATCCGAGGATTATCCTCATTGCTGCACAGAAGAATTATGTCCTTGATGCACCGCTAGGTGACGGACATATTGCAGGAGTAGATGCAGAGGTTATGAATGTTTGGCAAGCTCGGTATGATGACTACTTAATAGTTTAGTGCACCATGCTTTACGGCTTAGAACCGGGATTTCAAAAACGTTTTGAGCACCACGGAACATATAAGATGTTACAAGAGCTGAAATTGTTATTTCAGACTCATGCCCGAGTCAAGAGATATGAGACCTCTAACAAGCACTTTGCCTACAAGGTTGGGGAGAATAGCTCAACCAGTGAGCATGTGCTTAGAATGTCTGAGTACTACAATTGCTTGAATCAAGTGGGAGTTAATCTTCCAGTTAAGATAGTGATTGACATAGTTCTCTAGTCACTATCGCCAAGTTACTGGAACTTCATGATGAACTATAATATGTAAGGGATGACGAAAACGATTCCCGAGCTCTTCGCAATGCTGAAATCAGCGAAGGTAGAAATCAAGAAAAGTATCAAGTGTTGATGGTTGACAAGACCACTAGTTTCAAGTAAAAGGGCAAGAGAAATAAAGGGAACTTCAAGAAGAATGGCAAGAAAGTTGCCACTCCCAAGAAGAAGCCCAAAGCTAGACCCAAGCCTGAAATTGAGTGCTTCTACTACAAAGGAAATGGTCACTGGAAGTGGAACTGCCCTAGATACTTGCCGGATAAGAAGGATGGCAAAGTGAACAAAAGTATATTTGATATACATGTTATTGATGTGTACTTTACTAGTGTTCATAGTAACCCCAGGGTATTTGATACCGGTTCAGTTGCTAAGATTAGTAACTCGGAACAGGAGTTGCAAAATGAACAGAGACTAGTTAAGGGCAAGGTGACGATGTGTGTTGGAAATGATTCCAAGGTTGATAAGATCACCATCACACACTCCTTTTACCTTTAGGATTAGTGTTGAACCTAAAATAAATGTTATTTGGTGTTTGCATTGAGCATGAATATGATTGGATCATGTTTATTGCAATACGGTTATTCATTTAAGTCAAAGAATAATTGTTGTTCTGTTTACATGAATAAAACCTTCTATGGTCATACACTTAATATAAATAGTTTATTGAATCTCGATCGTAGTGATACACATAATGTTGATGCCAAAAGATGCAAAGTTAATAATGATAGTGCAACATACTTGTGGCACTGGCGTTTAGGTCATATTGGTGTAAAGCGCATGAAGAAACTCCATGTGGATGGACTTTTGGAATCACTTGATTATGAATCATTTGATGCTTGCAAACCATGCCTCATGGGCAAGATGACTAAGACTCTGTTCTCCAAAACAATGGAGTGAGCCACTGACTTATTGGAAATAATACATACCGATGTATGCGATCCGATGAGTGTTGAGGCTCGCGGCGGGTATCGTTATTTTCTGACCTTCATAGATGATTTGAACAGATATGAGTATATCTACTTAATGAAACACAAGTCTGAAACGTTTGAAAAGTTCAAAGAATTTCAGAGTGAAGTGGAGAATCATCGTAACAAGAAAATAAAGTTTCTAGGATCTGATCGCGGAGACGAAATATTTGAATTACGACTTTGGCCTTCAGTTGAAACAATGATGAATAGTTTGGCAACTCACGCCATCTAGAACACCACAACGTAATGGTGTGTCCGAACATCATAACCGTACTTTATTAGATATGGTGCGATCTCTGATGTCTCTTACCGATTTACCACTATCATTTTGGGGTTATGCATTAGAGACAGTTGCATTCACGTTAAATATGGCACCATCTAAAAATCCGTTGAGATGACACCGTATGAACTATGGTTTAGCAAGAAACCTAAGCTGTCATTTCTTAAAGTTTGGGGTTGCAATGCTTATGTGAAAAAGTTTTAGCCTGATAAGCTCAAACCCAAATCGGAGAAGTGCATCTTCATAGGATACCCAAAAGAAACTATTGGGTACACCTTCTATCACAGATCCGAAGGCAAGATATTTGTTGCTAAAAAATAGATCCTTTCTAGAGAAGGAGTTTCTCTCAAAAGAAGTGAGTGGGAGGAAAGTAAAACTTGATGAGGTAATTGTACCTTCTCCAGAATTGGAAAGTAGTTCATCACAGGAATCAGTTCCAGTGATGCCTACACCAATTAGTGAGGAAGTTAATGATGATGATCATGAAACTTCGGATCAAGTTACTACCGAACCTTGTAGGTCAACCAGAGTACGTTCCACACCAGAGTGGTACGATAATCCTGTTCTGGAGGTCATGTTACTTGACCATGACAAACCTACGAACTATGAGGAAGCGATGTTGAGCCTAGATTCCGCAAAATGGCTTGAGGCCATGAAATCTGAGATGGGATCCATGTATAAAGAACAAAGTATGTACTTTGATTGACTTTCCCGTTGATCGGTGAGCCATTGAGAATAAATGGATCTTCAAGAGGAAGACGGACGCTGGTAGTAGTGTTACTATCTACAAAGCTTGAATTGTCACAAAAGGTTTTCGACAAGTTCAAGGTGTTGACTACGATGAGATTTTCTCACTCGTATCGATGCTTAAAAGTCTGTCCGAATCATGTTAGCAATTGCCACATATTTTGAAATCTGGCAAATGGATATCAAAACTACATTCCTTAATTGATTTATTAAAAAAAGAGTTGTATATGATGCAACCAGAAGGTTTTGTCAATCCTAAAGATGCTAACAAAGTGTGCAAGCTCCAGCGATCCATCTATGGACTGGTGCAAGCATCTCAGAGTTGGAATATGCGCTTTGATGAGTTGATCGAAGCATATAGTTTTATACATACTTTTGGAGAAGCCTTTATTTACAAGAAAGTGAGTGGGAGCTCTGTAGCATTTCTGATATTATATGTGGATGACATGTTGTTGATAAAAAATGATGCTGAATTTCTGGATAGCATAGAAGGGTACTTGAATAAGAATTTTTCAATGAAAGACCTCGGTAAAGCTTCTTACATATTGGGCATCAAGATCTATAGAGATAGATCAAGACGCTTGATAAATTTTTCAATGAGTACATACCTTGACATGTTTTCGAAGTAGTTCAAAAATGGAACAGTCAAAGAAGGAGTTCTTTGAAGGAAATATGCCCTAGAGGCAATAATAAAGATGTTATTTATATATTTCCTTATGTCATGATAAATGTTTATTATTCATGCTAGAATTGTATTAACCGGAAACTTAGTACATCTGTGAATACATAGACAAACAGAGTGTCACTAGTATGCCTCTACTTGACTAGCTCGTTAATCAAAGATGGTTAAGTTTCCTAGCCATGGACAATAGTTGTCATTTGATGAACGAGATCACATCATTAGAGAATGATGTGATTGACTTGACCCATCCGTTAGCTTAGCACTATGATCGTTTAGTTTATTGCTATTGCTTTCTCCATAACTTATACATGTTCCTATGACTATGAGATTATGCAACTCCCGAATACCGGAGGAACACTTAGTGTGCTATCAAACGTCACAACGTAACTGGGTGATTATAAAGAGGCTTTGCAGGTGTCTTCGATGGTGTTTGTTGAGTTGGCATAGATCGAGATTAGGATTTGTCACTCTGTGTATCAGAGAGGTATCTCTGGGCCCTCTTGGTAATGCACATCACTATAATCCTTGCAAGCAATGTAACTAATGAGTTAGTTACAGGATGTAGCATTACGAAAACGAGTAAAGGGACTTGCCGATAACGAGATTGAACTAGGTATTGAGATACCGACGATCGAATCTCAGGCAAGTAACATACCAATGACAAAGGGAACAACATATGTTGTTATTCGGTTTGACCGATAAAGATCTTCGTAGAATATGTAGGAACCAATATGAGCATCCAGGTTCTGCTATTGGTTATTGACTGGAGATGAGTCTCGGTCATGTCTACATAGTTCTCAAACCCGTAGGGTCCGCACGCTTAACGTTCGATGACGATTGGTATTATGTGTTTATGTGTTTTGATGTACCGAAGGTGGTTTGGAGTCCCAGATGTGATCACGGACATGACGAGGAGTCTCGAAATGGTCAGGAAATAAAGATTGATATATTGGATGGCTATATTCGGACACCGGAAGTGTTCCGGATGGTTTCGGATAAAACCGGAGTGCCGGAGGGTTACCGGAACCCCCCCGGGAACTAATGGGCCTAGATGGGCCTTAGTGGAGAGAGAGGGGCAGCCAGGGCAGGCCATGCGCCCCCTTCCCCTTGAGTTCGAATTGGACTAGGAAGGCCCCCTGAGGGAGTCCTGGAATAGGGGGTGTCCGGATGGCCGGACTATACCTTCGGCCGGACTCCTGGACTATGAAGATACAAGATTGAAGACTCCGTCCCGTGTCCGGAAGGGACTTTCCTTGGCGTGAAAGGCAAGCTTGGCGATACGGATATGTAGATCTCCTACCATTGTAACCGACTCTGTGTAACCCTAGCCCTCTCCAGTGTCTATATAAACTAGAGAGTTTTTGTCCGTAGCACGAACAACAATCATACCATAGGCTAGCTTCTAGGGTTTAGCCTCTCTGATCTCGTGGTAGATCTACTCTTGTATTACCCATATCATCAATATCAATCAAGCAGGACGTAGGGTTTTACCTCCATCAAGAGGGCCCGAACCTAGGTAAAACATCGTGTCTCCTGCCTCCTGTTATCATCCGGCCTAGACGCACAGTTTGGGACCCCCTACCCAAGATCCGCCGGTTTTGACACCGACATTGGTGCTTTCATTGAGAGTTCTTCCGTGTCGTCACTTTTAGGCCCGATGGCTTCTCCGATCATCAACAGCGATGCGATCCAGGGTGAGACTTTTCTCCCCGGACAGATCTTCGTATTCGGCAGCTTTGCACTGCGGGCCAATTCGCTTGGTCATCTGGAGCAGATCAAAAGCTATGCCCCTGGCCATCAGGTCAGATTTGGAAGTTTGAACTACACGACCGACATCCGCGGAGACTTGATCTTCGACGGATTCGAGCCACAGCCGAGCGTGCCGCACTATCACGATGGGCATGATTTAGCTCTGCCGCCGAACAGTGCCCTGGAGGCCGCACCTGTGTCCGCTCTGACCCCTAGCTCAGAGCCGATCACACCAATCGAGGATGGGTGGATAGACACCGCCTCGAGGGCTGCAATCTCTACGACGATCAAGCCGAACACCAGCCCTATTCTCTACGAAGCCCGTGACTCCAAGGAGCTGGACTCCTCTCCAGACTCCGAGCCCTCCGCGCCCCGACCGATCGATTGGGGGCCGATCATGGAGTTCACCGCCGCGGACATCTTTCAGCACTCGCCCTTCAGTGATATTCTGAATTCACTAAAGTCTCTCTCTTTATCAGGAGAGCCCTGGCCGGACTATGGTCAACAAGGTTGGGATGCGGATGATGAAGAAATTTAAAGCCCACCCACCACCCACTTCGTAGCCACTGCCGATAATTTAAATGACGTGCTCGACTTCGACTCCGAAGATATCGACGATATGAACGACGATGTAGGAGATGAACACGAACCAACGCCTATAAGGCACTGGACAACCACCTCATCTCATGATGTATACATGGTGGACACACCCAAAGGAAGCGACGACGAGATGCAACGAGGGATCGTTCACTCGAAAAGCAATCAAAGCGGCGACGTAAGCACCGCTCCAAGCCCCGCCTCGATAGAGACAGCAGCCATACAGACCCAGCCATAGAGCAGGACGAGCCGGCGGACGATGAACATGCCTTCGAGCAAGCGTCCGAATAGGGAAACTTGGATAAACAAACCGAACACCCCATCCCCGGCGAAAGCAACAGTCCGGACGACCTTACGCCGGATATACTCATGGAGCAGAAGAACCTCCACAAAAGGCTCATCACCACTGCGCATAGCCTGAAAAAGCAGAAGCGGAAGCTCAAAACTGCGGAAGATGCACTCAGAATCAGATGGAACAAAGTACGCAACACCGCAGACAAATATGCCGGCAGTCGCCGCACAAAAAGCTATCCAAAGCGAAAGCTACTGCCTGAATTTGACGAGGAGGCCTTAAAGCCCCCGCAGTCAAAAAATAGGAAAGCCATCCGGTCGGATGGATGACCGCATGGCCAGCATGGAGCGGCAAGCGGCGCCGCACACAAGCCGGCACGCGATCCACCAAAGGATCCGCATCAATAAGACGCCCCAGCCAGATCTATATACGGGCCAAGAAAGCAAGCTCTAGTAAGCAATGAAACACAACAAATATCCAAATACAGGGGTGCCGCACACCCCCTATGTTTCACCGATGAGGTGCTGGACCATGAATTTCCAGCGGGATTCAAGCCCGTAAACATAGAGGCGTATGATGGAACAACAGACCCTGGGGTCTGGATCGAGGATTATATCCTCCACATACACGTGGCCAGAGGAGATGACCTCCACGCCATAAAATACTTACCCCTCAAGCTTAAAGGGCCAGCCCGACATTGGCTCAAAAGCCTTCCCAAATACACCATTGGAAGTTAGGAAGAGCTTGAGGATGCTTTCCGGGCAAATTTTCAAGGGACCTATGTCCGCCCTCCGGATGCAGATGATCTCAGTCACATAACTCAACAGCCCGGAGAGTGAGCCCGGAAATTCTGGAATAGATTTCTTACTAAAAAGAATCAGATAGTCGACTGTCCGGACGCTGAAGCCCTAGCAGCTTTTAAGCACAACGTTCGAGACGAATGGCTCGCCAGACACCTCGGCCAAGAAAAGCCAAGAACAATGGCCGCATTAACAAGCCTCATGACCCGCTTTTGCGCAGGAGAGGACAGCTGGTTGGCAAGATGTAGCACCAGCGACCCAAGTACATCCGAAGTTAGGGATGGAAACGGAAAACCCCGACGCTGCAAGGACCAGCGCCTGAATAAGGGAAACAGCCCAAAGAGCACGGCGGTCAACGCCGGATTCAAAAGCTCGCGACAGAATTAGAGAAAGCCGTCCCTCAAGGATAACAAGGACGAGCTATCCAACTTAAACAAAATCTTGGATAAGATATGTCAAATACACAGTACTCTCGGGAAGCCTGCGAACCATACCCACAGAGATTGTTGGGTTTTCAAGCAAGCCGGAAAACTCAACGCCGAACACAAGGGGCTCGACACACCAAGTGAGGACGACGACGAACCCCACAAGCAGAGCACCAGAAAACAAAAGGATTTCCCACAAGAAGTCAAGACAGTACATTTACTTCACGTGACGAATAGAACGGCGCCACCAGAGATACGCGCCATACGGCCTATCCCAAAGGAGTCTTGCTAATGGTTGTTAAAACCGATCACCTTTGACCATCAGGATTACTCTAGAAGTATCCGGAACGCAGGCTGGACTGCCTTGGTATTAGATCCAATAATCGACAGACTCCATTTTACAAATGTCCCGATGGACGGCGACAGTGGTCTAAACCTGTTATACCAGGACACAACCCGCAACATGGGGATAGACCCAACCAAAATTCGCCATAGCAAAACCTCCTTTCAAGGGGTAACGCCAGGCCCAGATGCCCGTTGCATGGGTTCTCTCCAGCTAGAAGTTATGTTCGGCTCCCCCGATAACTTCTGTTGCGAACATCTAACTTTCCACATCGCCCCATTCTCAAGTAGCTATCAAGCACTGCTGGGACGCGAAGCTTTCGCTCGCTTTAACACAATACCGCGGGTTGCATCTCTTATGCTTAAGATGCCCGGTCCACGAGGCATCATCTCATTAAAGGGAAAACATTGAGTGTTCCTCCCACACGGAAAATAGTGCGGCTGCCTTGACAGCCCCACAATAAAGCGGCTTCACCAGCCAAAGCATCTAAACAGGTCGTCAAGACTACAGACACGGCTAGACGAGTCCGACATAAACATACAATTGATAAAGGCTTAATAACCGTATACCCCTGCACTAGGGGCTCCGCGCATATAAAACAAGAGACAATAAAGCTCAATTTTACCCATTTCGATTTATACTTTGTTTATTTAGTATAACTCATGTTGGGCATGATCTTTCTTTAACTAAGTTCCTCTCTTTTACAGATGAACAACGTGCTACGCCCGTCCAGGATATGGCACAACGGAGACACAGGCGCAGATGTGCAGCAGGGACCCGTTCCAAGGATTCTTTATAGATTAAGACCCTGCGTAAACCTTTTTTACTGTCTCTTGTTGATACACATCTCCTGGTTTCTTGGTATAACCAAGGAGGAGGCTGACGTTTTGGCATGTGGCCACGTCAGAGTTTTGCGCGTACCTGGACACTAGGGGCTTATTACTAAGGGCGTTATCCCGCCCGCCCTCATAAAGACCGAATACCTAAGGGAGTGTTCGGCGTCGCGAGTTTGGCCTTATATGCATCAGCTCCGAATCATGTCTTTGGTCAAATGTTGGGTTTGCCCGGCTCCTGTGTTTTGCTGCCTTACGTTCCGCTCTATCGGCTAAGGCGGCACCAGGAGAACTACTGCGATTGTGCCCCGGTTCGGCCAGGTGAGCACCTCAGTAGAGAAAGCCGAAAACTGACTGTCATGATATAGCGTGAGACTGGTCAACCACTCGATGACTTACCGGAATCTTTAGGATTCCTCTGCATTAACGAAGGGCCGTTTCCCGGCCAGGTACATACGCGCCCCGAGTTCGGGCGAGCGCAGGCGCCACCAGGGGCTATATAAGTAGCGTCAATGTCAAACTCCTATGGCTAAGTGAAAGTGATAAAGCATCATAGTCCGATTGCCTAGTTCGTTGCGCTATCACCTCCTTTGTAGGACCAAGACGTTGGATCAAGTGTGAAAATGCGCCTTCTACGAACACCCCCGCATTATGTGCGTGGGGGCTGAAGCCGACGACTGCCATCTTTCAGATTATATATACGTATATGTTAAACGACCGCGTAGGAGGTATTCCAATACTTGCAGGCACAAGTATAAAAAGCTTCTACAATTTATCAAAATATTGTTTATAATAATACATGCTATTCGAATATAGTATCCTTCGAGCATTGCGTCTCTATTAAACAAGCGCCTTGCAGAACTTCCTGAAAATAGCGCTCGGCAGGTACTCGGCTTCCATCCGAGTCTGGGGATGCAACAGCGGTGGCTTCTATTTCCGCCCAATATGTCTTGACACGGGCAAGAGCCATCCGCGCACTCTCTATGCACGCTGACCTCTTCATCGCATTGATATGCGGCGCCGCACCAACGAACTGCTGCACCAAGTTGAAATAACTTTTCGGCTCTGGCCTCTCTGGCCACAGATGACTCATGACATACTTCATGGCGAGTCCGGACAACATATTTAGCTCGGCCCATTCGGCCAAACGATCGGCTAATGACAGTGGACGCTCTGGATTGTGGAACTGCAACCAGAAGTGCTTTTCCACTTCGCGATCTTCTTGATCTCGGAAGTGTTCGGTCGCATCTGCGGCACTCGCTGCTAAATCCAGATAGGTGTCCGCCGTACTCCACATCTGGTCTAACGGAGCATGTTTAGGATTACAGAACTTCCTCCGCAGCATAAAGGGCTTTCCAGCCGCGATCTCTCCGGCCTAACGCAGCTCCTCCTTCATAGCTCTCATCGCAGAGCGAGCATCCTTGGCATCGGCAATGGCCTTCTTCAGGTCCGTCTGTTCCGCCCGATCTTCTTTTTCAAGAAGCTTGCAACAGTCAGCAGCATTCTTCAGCCTCACGGCCATCTCGGCCATTTCCTTCTTGCTTCGGCAGTGAGCAGCCTATTCGGCTTTCAGCTCTTCAATTGCCTTTCCGGCCGCCGCATCACTTTTCCTGGCTTGCTCCTTGGCTCGGGCAAGTTCTGCCCGAAGATTCTCCATGGCAGAAGCACCATTTGCATCAAGCACACACATTGTAAGATACTGGCATAAAGCTCCTCTTACCAGGCGCCGCCGAAGGAATTACATACCTTGTGCCTCGTCAAGCCGCTTGTTGACAAGCGCGATGTCGGCATCTGCCATGTCAAGTTGCCGCTTTAGCTCGGCAAATCTATCAGTTCGGCTGGCCACCGGACACTTCGCCACCTACGTATAAAGGCGGCATATTAGACCTGGGATTATGATCCTCTGTGCGCCGTCACTTTTGACAACACACAGAGTCTCAGGGGCTACTATCTACACAGGGTGCATCTTATTTATGCACAACTGTCCAAAAAGGGTACATTATTTCACGTACCTCAAAACCCGTCAGTAAACTCCTAACGGCCTCGTGCAATCCGCTCTCTGCGGATGAAATCCCCTCAATCACCGTACCCATCAATGCACGGTGCTCCTCTGAGATAGATGGTCGCCCTAGCAGATCCTTCAGCTCCTCCGACCGCGCACCAGACGGCGCCGAACTCGTCCAATGGCCCTTTTCGAAGGTCGGACGCGGAGGGCTTTGGGGGGACATATGACTACCTTCTGGCCCCGCCGGATTCGGAGAAACCCTCCGTGACGATACCTCAGGATCGCCCGCCTCACAAGGCGGTACGGTAGGCGGAGGCGTTCCGCTCTCCATCATCTTCGGAAGAAGATCCCTCGAAGATGAGCTCTGCTGAGAAGGGCTAAGGTCCGAGCTACAAGGTAAATTTTCGATTACTTTTCTCAGATATAAAGCAGGGATTTCTCTCATTTCTTAAAAAGAAAACTCCTCTCTACTTACGGCTCGGTGGAGGGCTGATCCCCTTGAGGGCATAATTCGGCCAAAGTATCCCCCAGCACAGGACCCTCTGGCGAAGATTTCTTCCCCCGCTTTAAGGCCATGGTCTCCGGGTCTTCAGAGGCGGTCCTCTTCTTCCCCTGAGGAGAGGAATTTTCGATTCCTCCCTTCCGGACAACCTCCCTTGAGGAGGCTGTAGCTTCCTTGTCCCCTCCCTCGCTTCCCTTTGAAGGCACAACCTCCAACATCCTGACTAGCACGGGACCCGGCGTGGTCTCGGGGAGGGGGGCCGAACACCTGATTAGCTTTGCTTTCACTATCCACTCCTGTTTAAAGGACAACTCTTTTAGGTGCAATTTTATGATAAATATACGGATAGCGAGTCCGGGCACAAGGCTACTTACTTGAGTATCCGGACGATTGCAGCTCAGACCTGCGTCCTCCGTAGAATCCGGACACACTACTCGTGGTCCGAAGAACAATTTGTACATCTCCACGGGCGTCATGCCAAGAAAATGTTGGAGAACTCGTGGTCCCTCCGGGTCGAACTCCCACAGGCGGAGGGGGCGATGTTTGCAGGGCAGAACTCGGCGAATTAACATAACCTGCGTCACCACGACCAGACTGATGTCTCTTTCTAGGAGATCTCGGATGTGGCCCTGCAACAGGGGCACGTCCTTTGCCGGCCCCTAGTCTAGCCCCATATTGACCCATGACGCCAGTCATGGCAGGGGACCCGAGCGAAAGGCAGGTGGCGCCACCCACTTAGGGGCCCTGGGAGCGGTAATATAAAACTACTCTCGTTGCCATAAGCTGGACTCCTCTTAAAAAGAGCCCTTGGGCCATGGAGTACCAGCATTCTTGCTTATAAAAACACCTCCGCACTCCGCTTGCCGTCCCTCGATCATCTTCGGCTCTACTTTGAAGGTCTTGAGCCATAGTCCGAAATGAGGAGTGATACGGAGGAAGGCTTCACACATGATGATGAATGAGGAAATATGGAGGATGGACTCCGGGGCTAAGTCATGAAATTCCAGCCCATAATAATACATGAGCCCCCTCACGAAGGGATCCGTCGGGAAGCCTAGCCTCTGAAGGAAGTGAGCCATGAACACCACACTCTCACCGGGCTTGGGAGTGGGAATGACCTGCCCTTGAGCAGGCAGCCTATGCGAGATTTCGCCGGTCAAGAACCTGGCCTCTCTCAACTTCAGCACGTCCTCCTCCATGACGGATGAGGGCATCCATCGGCCTCGAAGGTCGGAACCGGACATTGTCGAAGGTCCGAAGCGGCTGAAATCTGGAACCTTGGGTGTTGGAACTCGAGGCGAAGGGCGAACTCGTTTGAGATTGAAAGAAAGAAGTAAGGCCTTGGTATCTTTATAAGAGGTTGAATACCAAGGGCCTTCCCCGTGACCGTTTGGGACTCGCCTTTGATCGAGAAAATATACCAACGGGTACGGTTGGGTTACCCACGCCTGTATTGATGAGAATCCCGGAATAAGGGGACACGATCTCTGCTTTAACAAGATGTGCCAAGGAAACCGTCTCGCTAAAAGTGCTGAGGTGGGACAATAAAACGATTCGAATAAAGACTTGGCTGTGGTGTGATGTCACGCTACGGAATACGTCAGCAGATTAGATTTGTGTAAATATTATTATCTCTATGGCAATATGTGGAAACTTATTTTGCAGAGCCGGACACTACCTTTGTGTTCAAAATCTTCTATGAAGTACTTGCAGGAGGTACCCGCCTTGCAATGCCGAAGACAATCTGCGCGCTGGACTCGTTGTCATTGAAGCCTGGTTCAGGGGCTACTGAGGGAGTCCTGGAATAGGGGGTGTCCAGATGGCCGGACTATACCTTCGGCCGGACTCCTCGACTATGAAGATACAAGATTGAAGACTTCGTCCCGTGTCCGGGAGGGACTTTCCTGGGCGTGGAAGGCAAGCTTGGCGATACGGATATGTAGATCTCCTACCATTGTAACCGACTCTGTGTAACCCTAGCCCTCTCTAATGTCTATATAAACAAGAGAGTTTTAGTCCGTAGCACGAACAACAATCATACCATAGGCTAGCTTCTAGGGTTTAGCCTCTCTGATCTCGTGGTAGATCTACTCTTGTATTACCCATATCATCAATATCAATCAAGCAGGACGTAGGGTCTTACCTCCATCAAGAGGGCCCGAACCTGGGTAAAACATCGTGTCCCCTGCCTCTTGTTACCATCCGGCCTAGACGCACAGTTTGAGACCCCCTACCCAAGATCCGCCGGTTTTGACACCGACACCCCCCCTTTTCCTTCTGTCGGTGTCAAAACCGGCAGATCTCGGGGTAATGGTTCCGAGCTGTGGATTCTCAGATCAATGGTAACAAGAACGAAGGAGACGATGTTTTACCCAGGTCCGAGCCCTCTTGATGGAGGTAAAACCATACGTCTTGCTCTTGTTTAATTGATGGAGTATCAAGTACAGAGTTGATCTACCGCGAGATCATATGTTGTGGTATAAAACCCGAGGGTATGATGAATAATGTCATAATGATCTAGCATATCCCTATCGACTAGCCCAGCCTCAGCTTATATAATGTACCAGAGGCCTAGGATAACAAGAGTCCTAGTCAAATACGTCGGTGGAGAGGAGTCTTTGTCTTGATCACCAAGTCTTGTGGAATCTTCCTCGTGTATGCATCAGCTGTCCAAACAGGGCCATGAGTAAACACCCATGGGGGTCCTCGGCCCAATCCAACTGACTGGGAGACGATGTGGTGAGTACCCCCTAGTCCAGGACACCTTCATTAGCCCCCTGAACCAGTCTTCAAGTTGGGGACGCTCCTTGGTTCTTCCGAACTGTTCTTCGTCTTTGGTCGTCGGTGTTGAAAGCTGGTTCAACAAATCTTCCCATGTTCTATCTTGAGGATTGCTGAGCTAAATCTGAAGATCTCCGATACGTCCATTTTTCATCATACTTTTATATTGATATTTATTTCACTATGGGCTGTTATTACACATTATGGGCTGTTATTACACATTAACAATACTTATGCCCATTCTCTCTCTTATTTTACAAGGTGTAACATCCCAAATTTTCAATTTGGAATGTTATACACTAGATCATCATGCATATCATATTTTCTTGCATTTTTTTGATCCTAGAAATTTCACGCAACTCAAGGACCCTCGGAGAGAGTTGGAGATTTCGAAATTTTCATATTTGAGTTCTCTCAAAACTATGAAAAGAGGATCATTGGATTTATTTATTTTATCTTCAAATATTTTTCCAATATCCAAAAATAAGAAAGGGAATAATATGACTTTCCCAAAATTTAGGAAAAATGTAGATTTAATAAATAAATCAAATTTTGGATTTTTCTCGGAGTTTATTGCCTTAGGGAAAAATGCGTGTTTTCAAAAATTGCATTTTAGGCCCCGAGTAAAGTTCATTTTGTTCGACTCATTTTTAGGAGTCGGGGAAAATTTACTTTATTAATTTTGGAGTTCGTATAGATTTTTTTTTCTGCGCGCGAAACCGATTTAAAAAAAACTGTAGCGCCTTGGGCCAAAGGCCCAAGCCACCAAGCCAGCCGCCGGCCAGGAGGCCAAGGCCATCGCTAGCGCCGCCGCGCCAGGGAGCCAGGGAGCCAGCGCCCCGGTTTCCTTTTCTTTTACAAATCCTAGTAGGATTTGGACCCGTTTCGTTATTCCGTTTTTTTGTTCCTAGGATTCCTAATCCTAGTCTAATTCTTGTCCCCTACTCCAAGCAAAACCCTCCCCCTCCCCAATATAAATACCCAAGCACCCCCCCTCCAACACATCAAACCAACACCTCTCCTCTCCTCTCCTCCGCAGCAGCAGCAGCACAGCACCACCGCCGCCGCCCCTCACCAGCGCCGCCGCCCTACACCGCCGCCGCCTAGTGCCGCCGCCGCCGCCCAACGCCGCCGCCGTAGCCCCTCGCCTCTTCGAGGTACTAGCCCCGTGCCGCGTCACCTTTTCTTTTCCTCGGTTTGGTTTTTCGTAAATCGTTCCGGTTTCCGTTCCGGTTTTCTAGATCGGTTTTACGTTTCGGTTTTCTTTCCGAAACCCTAGATCGGTTTTTCTCGCCGGTTTTTCTTTCCAGTTTTGTTTAGCAAGCGTTCGCCGGACCGTTCGTCCTAACGAACGTGATCACCGGTTTGCCTCGGTTAATGAACGTCCGTTCAACCGTTTGTCATTTTCTTTCTCATCGGATTTATTCCGCATTTTTCTGATAGCGATTTCAGATCCGATTTTCTTTCTAGTCTATCTTCTCGCTCGTTTATCGGAATCAGGTGATTCAAGCACCTGGAATTTCATCTCGAAACCGCCGTTCCGAATAATCAACTTAAACAAAGTTTTGCTACTGTAAAATTTGACTTAGTTTCAACTTGCTAAGAACCGAGTTGTTTTCCCTCGCCGTTTGACCTTCGTGGCTTTCGTTTTGATTCTTTTGCCACCAGGGTTCTTAAGTTGAACTTTCTGGTTAGATCCTTTATTCGAGATTTACCTGTGCATTAGATGAGTACTTATTGTATGCTTGTTGTTTTGTCTATGTTAGATCACCCGGAGTGCACCGCTTGTTACTTCGAGTCTTTAGGTTTCGCGGATCATCAGCAAGGCAAGTAACACTTTGATCATACCTTTTCTACAACCCAGTTTTTTATGCATTAGATCAATCCTCAAACATTGCATGATTAGGATCTAATTAAATTGTGGGATGGGAAGTAGATGAGGTAGTACCTATTACCTGTCTTACTTATGAAACCTTTGGGAGTTACTTCTACGTTTGCTTATTATGCCATGCTATGCTAGTAGACGTGGATTGGGTGAGTGAATATCCATGACAGATGTGAGTTTGTTAATTAAAGGTTTATCTAAGGTGGCAACTTAAATACACATCTGGGTGGATTGAGGCACCTGGAGTTACCAGGACTTGCCTGTTTTTTTTGGAAATCCCGGGGTACCGTGTGATTTTCCTATGGACCGCCACCCAGGCTCAAAGGGATCATAAGATAATTCATACTAGTAACTTACGTGTGCAGCCACAAGCCATTATGGGCTCTGGCATAGTTGACTAAGTCGTGCGAACTCTTATAGTGGTGGACTAGCAGATGTAGGGGATGTAGGTGTACCGGTCCACCCATCGTAAGGTGCTAGCGCTTCTGAAAGACTATGTCTCGGTCATCCGTTTCTTAAACACCATGTAGTGCGAGAAACCAAACGGAGGCGATCGAGTCTTGTGGGGAAAAGTGCGCAAACCTCTGCAGAGTGTACAAACTAATCATGATTAGCCGTGTCCCCGGTTATGGACATCTTGAGTATCTAGTACTTGAATATCATGTGGATCTCAACATGTTACTTCTAATTAATATTGTTGGGTTTTAAATGAGTACTTTTAATTGGGATTGAGGATGCTGTCAACCATTCTCAATGTTTAACAACCACCATGATAGTTAAATAAATTTATTCCTTTGTAGTAGGGAAAAACTGGCTTTATGCAAAAACTGTAACCATAGAGCTTTTCCACCAGCCAAATATGCATGTAGTATAGCCAATACTCATTACCTCTCTCTATGTGTTACATTGCCAGCATATTCCATGTGCTGACCCGTTTTCGGGCTGCAACTTTTCATGTTGCAGACTTTTCAGACGACGAATAAGGTGCTTTTAGGTCGTGGTTCTATACTCAGTGATGCCGTTGGAGTTGATGGACTCACTTATCTTCCAAGTCTTCCGCTGTTATCGTTATTAGATGGCCTTAAGCCATGATTACTGTAATAAGTCCTCTTCTGGACAAACGATGTAATAAGTGTGTGATTGCTACTCTGCTATAAATCCTTCGAAGTACTGTGTGGTGTCAGCATTACTGATCCAGGGATGACATCGGAGCACAGAGACTTGATCCATTCGGGTCGGGTCGCTACAGAGATGGTATCAGAGCACACGCTGACTGTAGGACACGACCACTAAGTTAAAGCCATAGATCACTATTCTCTTCTCATTTTCTAACTCCTCATCTTTTCTACTCTTTAGGATGACGGACGCAAAGATCAAGTACGCTCAACCAGATGAAGGTACACCATTTGGATTTCACTTGAAGGAAGTCGCCAGGTACCTGAACATTGGACTACCAAGCTTCACCGGGACTTTCAACGCCACTCTGCCTGAAGAGGAGCGCTGGAAGATTCAAGCCCATGTTCCGGGAAGGACATTCGCCCCAATCACCAAGCCCATAGATAGTGTTTTCAGTGCACCAACCTGGAGTCTGGGAAAGAGCATGGCAGCTCATATCACCATGGGACGCATTGGAGAAGTTTATCAAGAAGACCTCAAGGACACTATCTACCAGATTTGTGGACGCCGGAATGAACAATGGGAGATAGTCAGCACCAAGAAGGATAGATCCATTGCAGCTTTCATCCAGGAGTTAAACCAGCACATTCGACGCCAGGAGAACCAGATGTGCAATGATATGATAGAGTTGAAGAATGCAAAGGGAAGGATCATCGAACTTGAAGGAGAGATGAAGACTCTACGCAAGGACTACATGGACGAGATCGTAGCTGTCGTAAGGCACAATAACGATCTTAAGTATGAGATTGAAGAACTCAAGAAGAAATTGGAGCTCAAGAATGAAGACAAGTACGTCGACTGTCCGAGCAACTACATCATCATCGACGACACCGATTCGGATCCAAGCGAGCCCGACTTTGAAGACGAAGCTGGAGCAGACATCATGGAGTCTTCCACTGGTTCAAATTAATAGATGACCCCCACATATTAGTAGTATTCCCTCCATGTAAACATTATAGTACACGCACCTTTGCGATAGTTAGACCGTTGTATGCCCTTTGATTGAATGAATGAAGTGATTTTGTGTGCATTTGTCTCATGAGCATTCGGGTAGTGTTTTCTCCCTAGACCCCACTCTTTTCTTAATTTCTCGTCTTTTCTAAACCCTTCAGATGCCTCCGAGACGCGACCCCGAGTTTGTTTTCCCGCCAGAGATCACCCAGTTGATTCAGCAGCAGAACACTTTGATTCAGACATTGGTACAGAACCAAGGCAACAACAACAACAACCCACCACCACCACCACCTGGGGATCACTTGACTCGTTTCCTTAGGCTGCATCCACCGGTGTATTCTAGTAGCACCGAGCCGATTGTAGCAGATGATTGGCTCCGCAAGATAGGAAGGGAGTTGACCACTGCAGGATGCACAGATGGTGAGAAGGTGAAGTTTGCTGCACATCAGCTTGACGGACCCGCAGCAGCATGGTGGGAGAATTTCACAGCCACTTACCCTGTAGACACTGTCACATGGGATCAGTTTCAGCAAGCTTTCCGCACTGCCCATGTTTCAGCAGGAGCTATGGCCATGAAGAAGCGTGAGTTTCGCAACTTACGCCAAGGAGGAAGGACTGTTGGCCAGTATGTGGATGATTTTAGTAAGTTAGCACGTTATGCCCCAGATGACGTTGCTACAGACGCAGCTAAGCAGGAGAAGTTTTTGGAAGGACTGAATGATGAGTTAAGCCTGCAGTTGATGGTAGCAAGATTCAATAACTACCAGGAGTTGGTAGACCGCGCCCTCATGATTGAAGGAAAGCAGCAGCAGATTGAGAATCGCAAGAGGAAGTATGGGCAGGGGAAGTTTAACTCTGGAGCCCAGCAGAAGCCCCGTTATACCCCTAAACAGGGAGTGCAGTTTCAGCATACCCATGGAGGAAGTAGTTCGCACAACCATAATGGCCACAAGAATGGTAATGGGAATGGAGGAAGCAACGGCCAGAACCGGACCCCACCAACAACCCCAGCCAAGAAAGACTTGAGCCATGTCACCTGTTACAAGTGTTCCAAGACCGGACATTATGCAAGTGAGTGTCCCGAAGGCCAAGGTGGAAATGGAAGCTCTGGAAAGAAGCCAAACCCTTTCAACAGGGACAGGTGAACCACATTGATGTGGAGGAGGTTGAAGCTCAGCCCGATGCAGTAATCGGTAAGTTTTTGGTTAAGTCATTTACTGCACTTGTTCTTTTCGATACTGGTGCATCGCATTCATACATATCAAGGGGATTTGTAGAGAAGTATAGTCTGTCTACTCAGATTCTTAAAACCCCTATGCTAGTAAGCTCACCAGGAGCGGAGTATATGGCCAGACAAGGATGTTTTCAAGTGCCATTGAGTATAGGAAGGCATGTGTTTCCCGACGGATTTGATCGTTCTGGAATCCCAAGGATTGGATGTGATTCTAGGTATGGATTGGCTGTCGATGTATGGAGGAAACATCGATTGCGCAAGTAAGACGATTTTGCTCACAACGCCAGAAGGAAGAAGGATTAAGTATGTATCACGGCATGAGCCGAGGAGAGCTCATGTAAATTGCCTATCAGGAGTTGTGCAGGAAGAGGTGCCAGTAGTGAAGGATTATCCTGATGTATTTCCTGAGGAATTGCCAGGAATGCCACCGGATAGAGACATTGAGTTTTTGATTGAGCTGTTGCCAGGAACAGGCCCGATATCGAAGCGACCATACAGGATGCCCGCACAGGATTTGGCGGAAATCAAGAAGCAGATTAAGGAGCTGTTGGATAAAGGTTATATACGCCCAAGTTCTTCTCCTTGGGGATCACCCGTACTGTTAGTGGAGAAGAAGGATGGATCGTTAAGGATGGTTGTTGATTATCGTGGATTGAATGAAGTAACAATCAAGAACAAGTACCCACTACCGATGATAAATGATCTGTTTGATCGTTTGCAAGGAGCTAAAGTGTTTTCCAAGATCGATTTGCGATCAGGGTACCATCAGTTGAAGATTCGAGAGCAGGACATACCTAAGACAACGTTCACCACAAGATATGGACTATATGAGTACAACGTTATGCCATTTGGACTGACTAACGCACCGGCCTATTTCATGAACCTGATGAACAAAGTGTTTATGGAGTTTTTGGATAAGTTCGTCGTGGTGTTCATTGATGATATTTTGGTTTTCTCGAAGAATGAAGAGGAACATAAGGAACATTTGCGATTGGTTTTGGAGAAGCTAAGGGAACATCAGTTATATGCCAAGTTCAGCAAATGTGAGTTTTGGCTAAAGGAAGTTGGATTTCTTGGACACGTTATATCCGGAGAAGGTATAGCAGTTGACCCCACAAAGGTTGAGACCGTAACCAATTGGGAAGCACCAACGACAGTTGGAGAGATCCGGAGTTTTCTTGGACTCGCAGGATACTACCGGAGATTCATTGAGAATTTCTCAAGGATTGCAAAGCCTATGACGGAGTTGTTGAAGAAGGATACCAAGTTCATATGGACTGAGGACTGTGAGGCAAGTTTTCAGGAGTTGAAGAAAAGATTGGTTACCTCACCAGTGCTAATTTTGCCAGATCAGACCAAGGATTATGAGGTGTATTGCGACGCTTCACGTCGAGGACTTGGAGCAGTGCTTATGCAGGAAGGAAGAGTTGTTTCGTATGCTTCACGACAACTGAAACCTCATGAATTAAATTATGCCACACATGATTTGGAGTTAGCAGCCGTAGTGCATGCATTGAAGACATGGAGACATTTCCTCATTGGAAATCATTGTGAGGTGTACACGGATCACAAGAGTTTGAAGTACATTTTCACGCAGAAAGAGTTAAACCTTAGACAGAGGAGATGGTTGGAACTCATCAAGGATTATGATATGAGATTGCATTATCATCCCGGAAAGGCTAATGTAGTAGCTGACGCATTGAGCCGCAAGAGCCATGTCAATACGCTATTGACGGGAGAAATACCAAAGGAGTTAGCAGAAGATCTTCGTGAGCTATGTTTGGAAATAGTTCCGAGAGGCTACATAGCACCATTGGAAATTCAGTCTACCTTGATGGATAAAATCAGAGAAGCTCAGAAAAATGACAAAGAGATTGCGGATATAAAGAAGAAAATGAGCGAAGGAAAAGCAAAGGGATTTCGTGAGGATGAGCACGATACCCTATGGTTTGAGGACCGTATTACGTGCCAAATGACCCGGAGATCAGGAAGTTGATTCTGCAAGAGGCACATGATTCACCCTATTCGATTCACCCAGGAAATACCAAGATGTATTTGGATTTGAAGGAAACGTTCTAGTGGACCGGAATGAAGAAGGATATCGCGGAGTATGTAGCAGTTTGCGATATATGTCAGAGAGTGAAGGCAGAACATCAGAAGCCAGCAGGATTGTTGCAGCCATTGCCGATACCCGAATGGAAGTGGGATAAACTAGGCATGTATTTCATCACGGGTTTGCCAAGGACTCGTTCAGGCTATGATTCGACTTGGGTTATAGTCGACCGCTTGACGAAGGTAGCGCATTTCATTCCAGTTAAGACTACCTATAGCAGTGCTAAGTTGGCAAAGATATACATGACCAGAATTGTGTGTTTGCACGGAGTTCCGAGGAGTATCGTATCTGATAGAGGAACTCAATTTACCTCAAAGTTTTGGAATCAGTTGCATGAAACGTTAGGAACCAGGCTAGAATTCAGTACAACTTTTCACCCACAAACAGATGGACAGACTGAGAGAGTCAATCAGATTTTGGAGGATATGTTGAGAGCTTGTGCCCTAGATTATGGATCTAGTTGGGACGATAACTTGCCGTATGCAGAGTTTTCTTATAACAACAGTTACCAAACCAGCTTGAAGATGGCACCTTTCGAAGCCTTATACGGAAGGAGGTGCAGGACACCGTTGTCATGGAACGAAGTTGGAGACCGTCAGTTGTTTGGACCAGATTTGATTAAGGAGTCTGAACAGAAAGTTAAGTTGATTCGCGACAGGCTCAAGGTAGCCCAGTCCAGACAGAAAAGCTATGCGGATTCAAAATGCAAAGCGATAGAATATGAAGTTGGAGACAGAATTTATCTTAGAGTATCCCCACTTCGAGGAGTTAAGCATTTTGGAGTTAAAGGAAAATTAGCACCACGTTTCGTTGGACCGTATAGGATTTTGCAGCACATGGGAGAAGTTGCTTATAAGTTGGAATTACCAGAAGGACTGTCAGGAGTTCATGATGTATTCCATGTTTCTAAGCTGAAGAAATGTCACGCCGAGATGGCGGAAGTACCGCTAAGAGATACAATGCCACTAGAAGCAATTCAGTTGAAGGATGATTTAACATATGAGGAGAAACCAGTCAGGATTCTCGAATATGCCAGCAGAGTTACTCGCAGCAAGGTTATCAAGTTTTGCAAGGTTCAGTGGAGCCACCACTCTGAGGATGAAGCCACCTGGGAAAGAGAAGAAGATTTGCTCAAGGACCACCCTCACCTATTTTCTAGCCAACCCGAATCTCGAGGGCGAGATTCATCTTAAGGGGGGTAGGTTTGTAACATCCCAAATTTTCAATTTGGAATGTTATACACTAGATCATCATGCATATGATATTTTCTTGCATTTTGTTGATCCTAGAAATTTCACGCAACTCAAGGACCCTCGGAGAGAGTTGGAGATTTCGAAATTTTCATATTTGAGTTCTCTCAAAACTATGAAAAGAGGATCATTGGATTTATTTATTTTATCTTCAAATATCTTTCCAATATCCAAAAATAAGAGAGGGAATAATATGACTTTCCCAAAATTTAGGAAAAATGAAGATTTAATAAATAAATCAAATTTTGGATTTTTCTCGGAGTTTATTGCCTTAGGGAAAATGCGTGTTTTCAAAAATTGCATTTTAGGCCCCGAGTAAAGTTCATTTTGTTCGACTCATTTTTAGGAGTCGGGGAAAATTTACTTTATTAATTTTGGAGTTCGTATAGATTTTTTTTTCTGCGCGCGAAACAGATTTAAAAAAAACTGTAGCGCCTTGGGCCAAAGGCCCAAGCCACCAAGCCAGCCGCCGGCCAGGAGGCCAAGGCCATCGCTAGCGCCGCCGCGCCAGGGAGCCAGGGAGCCAGCACCCCGGTTTCCTTTTCTTTTACAAATCCTAGTAGGATTTGGACCCATTTCGTTATTCCGTTTTTTTGTTCCTAGGATTCCTAATCCTAGTCTAATTCTTGTCCCCTACTCCAAGAAAAACCCTCCCCCTCCCCAATATAAATACCCAAGCACCCCCCTCCAACACATCAAACCAACACCTCTCCTCTCCTCTCCTCCTCCGCAGCAGCAGCGCAGCACCACCGCCGCCGCCCCTCACCAGCGCCGCCGCCCTACACCGCCGCCGCCGCTTGCCACCGCCACCACCTAGTGCCGCCGCCGCCGCCCAACGCTGCCGCCGCCGGAGCCCCTCGCCTCTTCGAGGTACTAGCCCCGCGCCGTGTCACCTTTTCTTTTCCTCGGTTCGGTTTTTCATAAATCGTTCCGGTTTCCGTTCCGGTTTTCTAGATCGGTTTTACGTTTCGGTTTTCTTTCCGAAACCCTAGATTGGTTTTTCTCGCCGGTTTTTCTTTCTGGTTTTGTTTAGCAAGCGTTCGCCGGACCGTTCGTCCTAACGAACGTGATCACCAGTTTGCGTCGGTTAATGAACGTCCGTTCAACCGTTCGTCGTGGGGGGCACGCCCTACCCCCTAGGCGCGCCCTTACCTCGTGGGCCCCCTGGTGGCCCTCTGATGGCCATCTTCTTCTATATGAAGTCTTTCGATGAGGAAAAAATCATAAGCCATCTCCTTGGACGAAACTCCACCGCCACGAGGCGGAACCTTGGCGGAACCAATCTAGGGCTCTGGCGGAGCTGTTCTGCCGGGGAAACTTCCCTCTGGGAGGGAGAAATCATCGCCATCATCATCACCAACTCTCCTCTCATCGGGAGAGGGTAATCTCCACCAACATCTTCATCAGCACCATCTCCTCTGAAAACCCTAGTTCATCTCTTGTATCCAATTCTTGTCTTCAAGTCCAGGATTGGTACTAGTAGGTTGCTAGTAGTGTTAATTACTCCTTGTAGTTGATGCCAGTTGGTTTATTTGGTGGAAGATCATATGTCCAGATCCTATATGCATATTAATACCCCTCTGATTATGAACATGAATATGCTTTGTGAGTAGTTACATTTGTTCCTGAGGACATGGGAGAAGTCTTGCTATTAGTAGTCATGTGAATTTGGTATTCATTCGATATTTTGATGAGATGTATGTTGTCTCTCCTCTAGTGGTGTTATGTGAACGTCGACTACATAACACTTCACCATTATTTGGGCCTAGAGGAAGGCATTGGGAAGTAATAAGTAGATGATGGGTTGCTAGAGTGACAGAAGCTTAAACCCTAGTTTATGCGTTGCTTCGTAAGTGGCTGATTTGGATCCATATGTTTCATGCTATGGTTAGGTTTGCCTTAATACTTTTGTTGTAGTTGCGGATGCTTGCAATAGAGGTTAATCATAAGTGGATGCTTGTCCAAGTAAGGACAGTACCCAAGCACCGGTCCACCCACATACCAAATTATCTAAGTACCGAACGCGAATCATATGAACATGATGAAAACTAGCTTGACGATATTCCCATGTGTCCTCGGGAGCGCTTTTCTCTATATAAGAGTTTGTCCAGGCTTGTCCTTTGCTACAAAAAGGATTGGGCCACCTTGCCGCACCTTATTTACTTTTGCTACTTGTTGCTCGTTACAAATTATCCTATCACAAAACTATCTGTTACCACTTATTTCAGTACTTGCAGAGAATACCTTGCTGGAAACTGCTTATCATTTCCTTCTGCTCCTCGTTGGGTTCAAAACTCTTACTTATCGAAAGGACTATGATAGATCCCCTATACTTGTGGGTCATCAAGACTCTTTTCTAGCGCCGTTGCCGGGGAGTGAAGCGCCTTTGGTAGGTGGAATTTGGAATGGAAAATTTATATAGTGTGCTGAAATTTACTGTCACTTGTTACTATGGAAAGTAATCCTCTGAGGGGCTTGTTCGGGGTATCTTCACCCCGACCAGTAGAGCAAAGAGTTGCTCCCCAACCTACTGAACCTACTGAAAATGAAAATGTCTGCTTTGAAATTCCTTCGGGTATGATAGAAAAACTGCTAGCTAATCCTTTTGCAGAAGACGGAACAATGCATCCTGATGAGCACCTAATATATGTAGATGAAGTTTGTGGATTATTTAAGCTTGCAGGTGTACCCGGAGATGTTATTAAGAAGAAGGTCTTCCCTTTATCTTTGAAGGAAGATGCATTGACATGGTATAGGCTATGTGATGATACGGGGTCATGGAACTACAAACGATTGAAATTGGAATTTCATCAGAAGTTTTATCCTATGCATCTTGTTCATCATGATCGCAATTATATATATAATTTTTGGCCTCGCGAAGGAGAAAGCATCGCTCAAGCTTGGGGGAGGCTTAAATCAATGTTATATTCATGCCCCAATCATGAGCTCTCAAGAGAGATGATTATTCAAAATTTATATGCTCGACTTTCTGATAACAATCGCACCATGCTAGATACTTCTTGTGTTGGCTCCTTTATGATGAAGACTATTGAATTCAAATGGGATTTATTGGAAAGAATTAAACGCAACTCTAAAGATTGGGACCTCGACGAAGGTAAGGATCCAGGTATGACACCTAAGTTTGATTGTGTTAAATCTTTTATGGATACCAATGTTTTCCGTAAATTTAGCACTAAATATGGACTTGACTCTGAGATAGTAGCTTCTTTCTGTGAATCTTTTGCTACTTATGTTGATCTCCCCAAGGAGAAGTGGTTTAAATATCATCCTCCCATAGAAGTAAAAGTAGCTGCACCTATTAAAGTTGAAGAAAAGACTATCACTTATAATGATCCTATTGTTCCTATTTCTTATGTTGAGAAACCACCTTTCCCTGTTATGATAAAGGATCATGCTAAAGCTTCAACTGTGGTTCGTAAAAGCAAAATTAGAACTTATACACCGCCTGAACAAGTTAAAGTTGAACCTAATATTGCTATTGTTAAAGATCTCTTGTCTGATAATATTGATGGGCATGTTATTCATTTCCTTGATGAGACTGCTAAAATTGTTAAACCTAGTGCCAAAGATAAAAACAGACCTTTGGTAGGCATGCCTGCTATTTCTGTTAAAACAGGAGATCATTGTTATCATGGCTTATGTGATATGGGTGCTAGTGCTAGTGCAATACCTTACAACTTATACAAAGAAATTATACATGATATTGCACCTGCTGAGATAGAAGATATTGATGTCACAATTAAACTTGCCAATAGAGATACTATTTCACCAATGGGAATTGTTAGAGATGTTGAAGTCTTGTGTGGGAAAACTAAATATCCTGCTGATTTTCTTGTTCTTGGTTCCCCACAAGATAGCTTTTATCCCATTATATTTGGTAGACCCTCCTTAAACACTGTTAATGCTAAGATAGATTGCAAAAAGGATGTTGTTACTATCGGATTAGATGATATGTCTCATGAATTTAATTTCTCTAAATTTAGTAGACAACACCGTGAAGAAGAATTACCTAGTAAGGATGAAATTATTGGTCTTGCTTCTATTGCCGTACCTCCTAGTGATCCTTTAGAACAATATTTGCTAGACCATGAAAATGATATGTTTATGAATGAAAGAAGGGAAACAGATGAAGTATTCTTTAAACATGAACCTATTCTGAAACACAATTTGCCTGTTGAAATCCTAGGGGATCCTCCTCCACCCAAGGGTGATCCCGTGTTTGATCTTAAACCATTGCCTGATACTCTTAAATATGCTTATCTTGATGAGAAAAAGATATATCCTATTATTATTAGTGCTAACCTTTCAGAACATGAGGAAGAGAGACTATTGAAAACTCTGAAGAAGCACCGTGCCACTATTGGGTATACTCTTGATGATCTTAATGGTACGTATTAGTCCCACTCTATGTCAACATAAAATAAATTTGGAAGAAGATGTTAAACCAGTTCGTGATCATCAATGACGGCTGAATCCTAAAATGAAAGAAGTGGTAAGAAAGGAAATACTAAAACTCCTTGAGGCAGGTATAATCTATCCCATTGCTGATAGTAAGTGGGTAAGTCATGTCCATTGTGTTCCTAAGAAGGGAGGTATTACTGTCGTTCCTAATGATAAAGATGAATTGATTCCTCAAAGAATTATTAGGATGGTAATTGATTTCCGCAAATTAAATAAGGCCACTGTCGTGGATCTAAGACTAACAGTAGAATGGGGGGTAGGTATGAGGAGGAAAGATCCTAGCTATGGAGTAGTTGTACACATGAGTTTACGAGTTCAGGCCCTTCTCGGAGGAAGTAATAGCCCTACGTCTCGGTGCCCCGAGGCGGCTGACTGGATTATATGTGTGTGTGTTTACAAAAAATGCGAACGCTTGTACCAGTGAAGGGGGGTGGCTTATATAGAGTGCGCCAGGACCCCAGCCAGCCCACGTTACAAGGGGTTTAAGGTACATTAAGAGGGGGGCGTTACTGGTAACGCTAGTAATTAAGTGCTATAAATGACAATTAAGCCTATAAGTAAATGCTCGACCGTTGTTCGTGCAGAGTGGCTTTAGATCTTCCGCTCGTCGAGTGGCTTCTGCGACGGTCGAGTGACATTGATTCTTTCGAGTGGAACGTCTCTGGTCGAGTGGATGATGGTACCCTTTGAAAGATTCTGGCTTTAGGGTGATGTCCTAGGGGAGGGTGTCTAGGTCAGGCCTATGACCCTACCCTAGGTACATAGCTTCATCATTAGCCCCCGAATGGTTCAGGGTTCGAGTGGAGGAGTTGATAACCTCTCTGATTCAGCTTTTGCGCTTCGGAAATGTCTTGTCCAGAGGTCGAATGAACATTCATGATGACTTCAACTGCTTGTTCAGTCGCCTAGATCCATTCTTGGTTTTGTCGAGTGAACTTTCATTGTTGAGCTTCGAGTGTTGATATGGGAAAAAATCTTCCATCTGACGGGTTGCTCTACTATCTGTGGATTTCCTGGGATTCGAATTTTGGGAAGCGCGCCAGATGGGGGAGGCCGCAGTAATCAGGACGGATTAGGCAGGCCGCCTTGATCTCCGCACCACATTTTTCGCCATGTATCGCGCACGCGACTGTTGCGGGATTTGATCGGATCGCCTGGCCCACGAGTCAGCCACTCGGAAATGCCCTCATATAAGGCGTTGTATGGGGATTTTCGCACAGTGCGTTCTAATTGTTCCTATTCCTCCTCTGTTTTCTCCACCGCATCCGGCTCTGCTCTCGACGTCGTCGCCCTGCTTGAACTCGATCTGCTGCCATGGGGAAGGAGAAGACGGTGGCTTTGGAGCATGCGAAGAAGGCGACGGCGAAGGTGAAAGGGAAGAGGATCAGCCGGGGCGGGTCTTCGTCGAGGTCCGGCCTACCGCCTTGCTGGATCCAGGGCGATTGGATCCGTTCGACAATCAGTTAAGATGATATCGATGACTTGGTTGAGGGGGGCCTGATCCCCCATGGATCAGCGCGGCTCCCGTGGAATGAGACCGAGCCACAGCCGCAGGCGGGTTAGTGCGTTCTTCTTGCCACGCACGTCGACCACGGGTTCTCTTTGCCTCCCCATCCTTTCTTTCGCGGTTTCTTGAACTACTTTGGGGCTCAACTCCACCACTTTTCTCCAAACACCATCGTGTACCTTGCCGCTTTCGTGTCCATGTGCGAGAGCTTCTTGGGTTGTCGACCACACTAGGGTCTCTTCAAGCACATGTTCACGTGTCGTTCTCAGATGGTCAAGAAGGCCAACCCGAGTGATGAGAGGACGCACATGATACAGATGTGTGGGGGTCTTGGAATTCAGATGAGGAACAAAAGCACTTTCCCAACCATGATCCTTCCTGATTCGGTCCGGGGTTGGCAGTCGCCCTGGTTCTACTACAAGGACCAGCCGACTCCGGGTCAGTCGACTGGACTTCCCCCCTTTTCCACGGCTCGAGTGGAGAAGCCCTCCACCTTGAGAGTGATCCCAGAGGAGAAGGTGCAAGTGAAGGTGTTGGTCGAGCGGGTTGTCCAACTCGTCCGTGACGGAGTGACCGGTATGGACCTGCTGGAGGTCTTCGTCAGTCGGCGTATCCAACCACTCCAAGCTCGTGACCATCCAATGTGGATGTACTCGGTACTCGAGGATTCCACTCGGATCCACCCGGAGGATGTCAGTGAGGACATGGTGGAGCAGTGGTTGAGAGGCATTACTGGCAACAAGGATAACCCTCGGGGGTCCAGGAGGGTGGTTCCATTCGACCATTTGCGCCAACCGGAACATGTACGATTTTGCATTGTCGAGTGTCTTCTAGATTTACCATGTAACATCTTGTTGACGGTCGACTGTCTTTCTTTTGTTCGTTGTCTTTTAGGCTCTTGTTGATATGTACTCAATGCCCAATGGAGTGCAGGAGCAAGATCTTGAGGGAGAGGCGAGCAGAGGCGAGAGTGGTGAGTGGCACTCGGATGTAGAGGAGGACGAGGAGAGCGACGACCCGAGTGACGAAGAAGAGGTCGACTCGCCTCCTCGCAGAGAAAGAAGGTCCAAGCACGCTCACGACCCGGCAAGCACTCCCGACTGGGTGTCCGCACCAACTGGGCAGTCTTCAAAGCACCCTCGGACGTCTTCTCCAGTGCCGACCGAGAAGGCATCGAAGCAGCCCAAGACTGCGCCGCCTCCAGTGCCGAAACCACCGAAGGCCACATCTTCCAAACCCTCGAAGGCTTTGCCCAAAATCAAAGTGGTCATTCCCACTGTCTCTGGGTAACAATCTGGCCTGATCCTTTGGTTGACTTGGGTAACAAAACGTAACCGACGGAATGTTGATATTTGCAGTGCTGCCACTTCTGGAACTTCCACCCACCAGTACCGAGATGAGGAGATGGAGTATGCGGTTACCTCCAACCCAGGCACAATTCTCGTGATCTTGTTCTTGGTTATTTGGTCGATTAAATTCTGGCGATTCACTTGGGGTCGACTGATTTGTTTGCAGCCCCACTCAATGTTATCGAGCTTCTGGATGATGATGAAGACGTGATACCGAGGCCCAGAAGGAGCAAGAAAGCAAGAGCTGGCAAGATATCCCAGTCGGAACTGGTGACAGAACCAACAGTCTAACAACCCGAAGATGCAGGTAGAGCCTCTGTAGCTTTTGTTGTCCCAGTGTCGAGTGAACGCCCCGCACCGTTGACTGTACCAGTGTTTTCTTCAGTCGTCCAACCTCAAGCCTCGGAGCTCCAAGCTACCGCATCTGGACCGCCTGTCCCCTTCTTCACCACCTATCATGTTCCGGAAAGCCAGTTGTACGCTGCTGCAGAAGTTATCCGTCAGGCTGGCGTAATGATGGAGCGGATGAAGGTGGTGCACGACAATAGCCAGGCTGCTTACGACGCTAGCGCGGCTCTCCAAGCCAATGTCCAGGTAAGTTGACCTTCGACTAAACTTGTTCTATTAGGATATGCTACCTGAATATTTTCCTTCATACAATCTCTTATTGTCTGCTTCGAATCTGTACACCCACTGGGTGTTTTGTTGTCTTTAGTATTTGCACTCTTCCATTCGGTCTGGTCAAATGGGATCTGAACCAGTGGGGGCACGCTAAGTGCACCCACTGGGTGTAGTCCCCGAGACCGCAGTCGACTGCGGGCAGTCGGCTGGGGTTTGAGCACTTCTTTCTTTTTTCTTTCTTCCACTCGACCTGGGTTGAACATGCCGAGTGGGAAGCCAATGGGGGCACGCAAGTGCACCCACTGGGTGTAGTCCCCGTGACCACGGTTGGCTGCTGGCAGTCGGCCGTGGTCTGAGTACTTTTTTTACTCGACCTGGGCGGACCGGCCGAGTGGAATCTGAACCAGTGGGGGCACGCCAAGTGCACCCACTATGTGTAGTCCCCGAGACCGCAGTCGTCTGCTGGCAGTCGGTTGGGGTCTGAATAAACTTTGAAGTTTTATTCTTTGATCTTGTCCATTGATATGTCTTTTACTCTCAGCAGAAATCTTGTACTCTCATTTCCAAGTTCGCCGAATTTGAGGAGAAGTAGAGGCAACTCAACCTTGACCTGGAGCTGGCCCAACAAAACTTGAAGAAGGCTCAAGATGAAGTTGCCAGTATGGAAGGTAACTGCCCGTCGACTGCTCCTGTCTTTTACTCCCTTCAATCTTTTGTTTGATCTAAATGCTTACTTTGCAGAGAAAAAGAGGTTGGCTCTGGAGAAGAAGGACTTGGACCTTGCAGCTGCGCAAAAGGAGGCTCAAGAGAAGACTACCCTTGCTGACAAGAAGCTGGCTTCAGTCGGAGCGCTGGAAGAGGAAGTAAGCAAGCTGAAGTCCTTTCTCACTGAATCCAACTGAGAGGCAACTCGTCTGAAGAAGGATAAGGTGGCTCTGAACAAGAAGCTGGAAGCCATGGCTCACAAGAGAAATGAGTTGGAAGCTTATCTTAGAACTCCCACCAAGAAACTCTTTCTTATGCTCGAAGGTACCTGTCGGTGTCAAAACCGGCGGATCTCGGGTAGGGGGTCCCGAACTGTGCGTCTAGGCCGGATGGTAACAGGAGACAAGGGACACAATGTTTTACCCAGGTTCGGGTCCTCTTGATAGAGGTAAAACCCTACGTCCTGCTTGATTAATATTGATGATATGGGTAGTACAAGAGTAGATCTACCACGAGATCGAGGAGGCTAAACCCTAAAAGCTAGCCTATGGTATGATTGTTGTATGATGAAGTTGTCCTACGGACTAAAACCCTCCGGTTTATATAGACACCGGAGGGGGTTAGGGTTACACAAAGTCGGTTACAATGGTAGGAGATCTTGAATATCCGCGTCGCCAAGCTTGCTTTCCACGCCAAGGAAAGTCCCATCCGGACATGGGACGGAGTCTTCAATCTTTTATCTTCATAGTCCTGGAGTTCGGCTGAAGGTATAGTCCGGCTACCCGAACACCCCCTAATCCAGGACTCCCTCAGTAGTCCCTGAACCAGGCTTCAATGACGATGAGTCCGGCGCGCAGATTGTCTTCGGCATTGCAAGGCGGGTTCCTCCTCCAAATTCTTCATAAAAGTTTGTAAACACCAAGAGTAGTGTCTGGCTCTGCAAAATAAGCTTCCACGTATTGCCATAGAGAGAATAATATTAACACAAATCTAATCTGCTGACGTATTCCGCAGCGTGACATCACACTACGGCCAAGCCTTTATTCGAATCGTTTTCACTTCTCCACCTCAGCGTGTTTTGTGAGGTGGTTTCCTTGGCACGTCTTGTCAAAGCAGAGATCATGTCCCCTTTGTTTACGAGATTCTCGTTAATACGGACGTGGGTAACCCAACCGCGCCACTTATCACAGCGCTTGGGAGGCAAGCGAGTTTTACTAGGCTGGTGGAGACGCATGGTTGCATCCGCCCATATAAGGGGATAAGGATCCACCTTTTTACCTATGCCTTCTTCCTCCTTTGCCTACCCATCTTCTGCGCACCCGAGCTCCAGCGCCCAAGCCCGCACTTCCTACCTCCACCCTCTCCAACAATGTCCGGAGCGGGAGGCAAGTGGATGGTCTCCTCTGTCACGGAGGGCCATGTCAAAAGGTTAAGGTGTTGGAAATATGCCCTAGAGGCAATAATAAAAGGATTATTATTATATTTCCTTGTTCATGATAATTGTCTTTTATTCATGCTATAATTGTGTTATCCGGAAATCGTAATACATGTGTGAATACTTAGACACCAACATGTCCCTAGTAAGCCTCTAGTTGACTAGCTCGTTGATCAACAGATAGTCATGGTTTCCTGACTATGGACATTGGATGTCATTGATAACGAGATCACATCATTAGGGGAATGATGTGATGGACAAGACCCAATCCTAAACATAACACAAGATCGTATAGTTCGTTTGCTAGAGTTTTCCAATGTCAAGTATCTTTTCCTTAGACCATGAGATCGTGTAACTCCCGGATACCGTAGGAGTGCTTTGGGTGTACCAAACGTCACAACATAACTGGGTGACTATAAAGGTATACTACGGGTATCTCCGAAAGTGTCTGTTGGGTTGACACGGATCAAGACTGGGATTTGTCACTCCGTATAACGGAGAGGTATCACTGGGCCCACTCGGTAATGCATCATCATAATGAGCTCAAAGTGACCACGTGTCTGGTCACGGGATCATGCATTACTGTACGAGTAAAGTGACTTGCCGGTAACGAGATTGAACAAGGTATTAGGATACCGACGATTGAATCTCGGGCAAGTAACATACCGATTGACGAAGGGAATTGTATACGGGGTCGCTTGAATCCTCGACATCGTGGTTCATCCGATGAGATCATCGAGGAGCATGTGGGAGCCAACATGGGTATCCAGATCCCGCTGTTGGTTATTGACCGGAGAGCAATCTCGGTCATGTCTACATGTCCCCCGAACCCGTAGGGTCTACACACTTAAGGTTCGGTGACGCTAGGGTTGTAGGGATATGTATATGCAGTAACCCGAATGTTGTTCGGAGTCCCGGATGAGATCCCGGACGTCACGAGGAGTTCCGGAATGGTCCGGAGGTAAAGAATTATATATGGTAAGTCTTGTTTTGGTCGCCGGAAAGGTTTCGCGCATTATCGGTATTGTATCGGGAGTGCCGAAAGGGGTCCGGGGGTCCACCTGCCCCGGGGGGGGCACATGGGCTGTAGGGGTGTGCGCCTTGGCCTATATGGGCCAAGGGCACCAGCCCCAAGAGGCCCATGCCCCAAGAGATAAGGGAAAGGAAGAGTCCTAAAGGGGGAAGGCACCTCCTAGGTGCCTTGGGGAGGATGGACTCCTCCCTGGCCGCACCCTTCCTTGGAGGAAGGGCCAAGGCTGCGCCCCCCTCTCCCTTGGCCCTATATATAGTGGGGGGAAGGGAGGGCAGCAACACCTAAGCCCTGGCGCCTCCCTCTCCCTCTCCAACACCTCCTCCTCCTCCGTAAAGCTTGGCGAAGCCCTGACGGAGTACTGCAGCTCCACCACCACCACGCCGTCGTGCTGCTGCTGGAGCCATCTTCCTCAACCTCTCCTTCCCGTTGCTGGATCAAGAAGGAGGGGACGTCACACTGACCGTACGTGTGTTGAACACGGAGGTGCCGTCCATTCGGCGCTAGGATCTCCGGTGATTTGGATCACGTCGAGTACGCCTTCCTCATCCCCGTTCTTTGAACGCTTCCGCGCGTGATCTACAAAGGTATGTAGATGCAATCCGATCACTCATTGCTAGATGAACTCCTAGATGGATCTTGGTGAAACCGTAGGAAAAATTTTGTTTTCTACAACGTTCTCCAACAGTGGCATCATGAGCTAGGTCTATGCGTAGTTCTCTTTGCACGAGTAGAACACAATTTGTTGTGGGTGTAGATGTTGTCAACTTTCTTGCCGCTACTAGTCTTATCTTGCTTCAGCGTATTGTGGGATGAAGCGGCCTGGACCAACCTTACACGTACGCTTATGTGAGACCGGTTCCACCGACTAACATGCACAAGTTGCATAAGGTGGCTGGCGGGTGTCTGTCTCTCCCACTTTAGTTGGAGCGGATTCGATGAAAAGGGTCCTTATGAAGGGTAAATAGAAGTTGACAAATTACGTTGTGGCTTTCACGTAGGTAAGAAAACGTTCTTGCTAGAACCCTATTGCAGCCACGTAAAACTTGCAACAACAATTAAAGGACGTCTAACTTGTTTTTGCAGCAAGTGTTCTGTGATGTGATATGGCCAATTTGTGATGAATGATGAATGATATATATGTGATGTATGAGATGTTCATGCTATTGTAATAGGAATCACGACTTGCATGTCGATGAGTATGACAACCGGCAGGAGCCATAGGAGTTGTCTTTATTTTTTGTATGACCCGCGTGTCATTGAGAAACGCCATGTAAATTACTTTACTTTATTGCTAAACACGTTAGCCATAGTAGTAGAAGTAATAGTTGGCGAGCAACTTCATGGAGACACGATGATGGAGATCATGGTGTCATGCCGGTGACAAGATGATCATGGAGCCCCAAGATGGAGATCAAAGGAGCTGTGTGATATTGGCCATATCATGTCACTATTATTATTTGATTGCATATGATGTTTATCATGTTTTGCACATCTTGTTTGCTTAGAACGACGGTAGTAAATAAGATGATCCCTCATAATAATTTCAAGAAAGTGTTCTCCCTAACTGTGCACCGTTGCGACAGTTTGTTGTTTCGAAGCACCACATGATGATCGGGTGTGATAGATTCCAACGTTCACATACAACGGGTGTAAGACAGATTTACACATGCAAACACTTAGGTTGACTTGACGAGCCTAGCATGTACAGACATGGCCTCGGAACACAGAAGACCGAAAGGTCGAGCATGAGTCGTATAGAAGATACGATCAACATGAAGATGTTCACCGATGTTGACTAGTCCGTCTCACGTGATGATCGGACACGGCCTAGTTAACTCGGATCATGTTATACTTAGATTACTGGAGGGATGTCTATCTAAGTGGGAGTTCATTGAATAATTTGATGAGATGAACTTAATTATCATGAACTTAGTCTAAATTTTTTACAATATGTCTTGTAGATCAAATGGCCAACGTAGTCCTCAACTTCAACGCGTTCCTAGAGAAAACCAAGCTGAAAGACGATGGAAGCAACTACATGGACTGGGTTCGGAACCTGAGGATCATCCTCATAGCTGCCAAGAAAGATTATGTCCTAGAAGCACCGCTGGGTGACACACCTGTTCTCCCTGCAGAACAAGACGTTATGAACACTTGGCAGGCACGTACCGATGACTACTCCCTCGTTCAGTGCGGCATGCTTTACAACTTAGAGCCGGGGCTCCAAAAGCGTTTTGAGAGACACGGAGCATATGAGATGTTCGAAGAGTAGAAAATGGTTTTCCAAGCTCATGCTCGGGTCGAGAGATATGAAGTCTCCGACAAGTTCTTCAGTTGTAAGATGGAGGAAAATAGTTCTGTCAGTGAGCACATACTCAAAATGTCTGGGTTGCATAACCGCTTGTCTCAGCTGGGAGTTAATCTCCCGGATGACGCGGTCATTGACAGAATCCTTCAGTCGCTTCCACCAAGCTACAAGAGCTTTGTGATGAACTTCAATATGCAGGGATGGAAAAGACCATTCCTGAGGTATATTCAATGCTGAAATCAGCAGAGGTGGAAATCAAAAAGGAACATCAAGTGTTGATGGTGAATAAAACCACTAAGTTCAAGAAAGGCAAGGGTAAGCAAACCTTCAAGAAGGACGGCAAGGGAGTTGCCGCGCCCGGCAAGCAAGCTGCCGGGAAGAAGCCAAAGAATGGACCCAAGCCCGAGACTGAGTGCTTTTATTGCAAGGAAATTGGTCACTGGAAGTGGAACTGCCCCAAATACTTAGCGGACAAGAAGGCCGGCAAAACGAAAGGTATATGTGATATACATGTAATTGATGTGTACCTTACCAGTACTCGTAGTAGCTCCTGGGTATTTGATACCGGTGCAGTTGCTCACATTTGTAACTCAAAGCAGGAGCTGTGGAATAAGCGGAGACTGGCGAAGGACGAGGTGACGATGCGCATCGAGAATGGTTCCAAGGTTGATGTGATCGCCGTCGGCACGCTACCTCTACATTTACCTACGGGATTAGTTTTGAACCTCAATAATTGTTATTTAGTGCCAAGTTTGAGCATGAACATTGTATTAGGATCTCGTTTAATACGAGATGGCTACTCATTTAAATCCGAGAATAATGGTTGTTCTATTTATATGAGAGATATGTTTTATGGTCATGCTCCGATGGTGAATGGTTTATTCTTAATGAATCTCGAGCGTAATGCTACACATATTCATAGTGTGAATACCAAAAGATGTAAGATTGATAATGATAGTCCCACATACTTGTGGCACTGCTGCCTTGGTCACATAGGTGTCAAACGCATGAAGAAGCTCCATGCAGATGGACTTTTAGAGTCTCTTGATTACAAATCATTTGACACGTGCGAACCATGCCTCATGGGTAAAATGACCAAGACTCCGTTCTCAGGAACAATGGAGCGAGCAACCAACTTATTGGAAATCATACATACTGATGTGTGCGGTCCAATGAGTGTTGAGGCTCGTGGTGGCTATCGTTATGTTCTCACCCTCACTGATGACTTGAGTAGATATGGGTATGTCTACTTAATGAAACACAAGTCTGAGACCTTTGAAAAGTTCAAGGAATTTCAGAGTGAGGTTGAGAATCAACGTGGCAGGAAAATCAAGTTCCTGCGATCAGATCGTGGAGGAGAATACTTGAGTCACGAGTTTGGCACACACTTAAGAAAATGTGGAATAGTTTCACAACTCACGCCGCCTGGAACACCTCAGCGTAATGGTGTGTCTGAACGTCGTAATCGCACTCTATTGGATATGGTGCGATCTATGATGTCTCTTACCGATTTACCGCTATCTTTTTGGGGCTATGCTTTAGAGACTGCCGCATTCACTTTAAATAGGGCTCCGTCGAAATCCGTTGAGACAACACCATATGAATTATGGTTTGGGAAGAAACCTAAGCTGTCGTTTCTAAAAGTTTGGGGATGCGATGCTTATGTTAAGAAACTTCAACCTGAAAAGCTCGAACCCAAGTCGGAAAAATGCGTCTTCATAGGATACCCTAAAGAAACTATTGGGTATACCTTCTACCTCAGATCCGAAGGCAAGATCTTTGTTGCCAGGAATGGATCCTTTTTAGAGAAGGAGTTTCTCTTGAAAGAAGTAAGTGGGAGGAAAGTAGAACTTGATGAAGTATTACCTCTTGAACCGGAAAATGGCGCAGCTCAAGAAAATGTTTCTAAGGTGCCTGCACCGACTAGAGAGGAAGTTAATGATGATGATCAAGATACTTCTGATCAAGCTCCTACTGAAATTCGAAGGTCCATAAGGACACGTTCCGCACCAGAGTGGTACGACAACCCTGTCTTGGAAATCATGTTGTTAGACAATGGTGAACCTTCGAACTATGAAGAAGCGATGGCGGGCCCGGATTCCGACAAATGGCTGGAAGCCATGAAATCCGAGATAGGATCCATGTATGAAAACGAAGTATGGACTTTGACTGACTTGCCCGTAGAGTGGCGAGCCATAGAAAATAAATGGATCTTTAAGAAGAAGACAGACGCGGATGGTAATGTGACCATCTATAAAGCTCGGCTTGTCGCTAAGGGTTATCGACAAGTTCAAGGGGTTGACTATGATGAGACTTTCTCACCAGTAGCGAAGCTAAAGTCCGTCCGAATCATGTTAGCAATTGCCGCATTCTATGATTATGAAATATGGCAAATGGACGTCAAAACGGCATTCCTTAATGGTTTCCTTAAGGAAGAATTGTATATGATGCAGCCAGAAGGTTTTGTCGATCCTAAGAATGCTGACAAGGTGTGCAAGCTCCAACGCTCGATTTATGGGCTGGTGCAAGCATCTCGGAGTTGGAACATTCGCTTTGATGAGATGATCAAAGCGTTTGGGTTTACGCAGACTTATGGAGAAACCTGTGTTTACAAGAAAGTGAGTGGGAGCTCTGTAGCATTTCTCATATTATATGTAGATGACATACTTTTGATGGGAAATGATATAGAACTCTTGGACAGCATTAAGGCCTACTTGAATAAGAGTTTTTCAATGAAGGACCTTGGAGAAGCTGCATATATATTAGGCATCAAGATCTATAGAGATAGATCAAGACGCCTCATAGGTCTTTCACAAAGCACATACCTTGATAAGATATTGAAGAAATTCAATATGGATCAATCTAAGAAGGGGTTCTTGCTTGTGTTGCAAGGTGTGAAATTGAGCTCAGCTCAATGTCCGACCACGGCAGAAGATATAGAAGAGATGAGTGTCATCCCCTATGCCCCAGCCATAGGTTCTATTATGTATGCCATGCTGTGTACCAGACCTGATGTAAACCTTGCCGTAAGTTTGGTAGGTAGGTACCAAAGTAATCCCGGCAAGGAACACAGGACAGCGGTCAAGAATATCCTGAAGTACCTGAAAAGGACTAAGGAAATGTTTCTCGTTTATGGAGGTGATGAAGAGCTCGTCGTAAAGGGTTACGTCGACACTAGCTTCGACACAGATCTGGATGACTCTAAGTCACAAACCGGATACATGTATATTTTGAATGGTGGGGCAGTAAGCTGGTGCAGTTGCAAGCAGAGCGTCGTGGCGGGATCTACATGTGAAGCGGAATACATGGCAGCCTCGGAGGCAGCGCATGAAGCAATTTGGGGGAAGGAGTTCATCACCGACCTAGGAGTCATACCCAATGCATCGGGGCAGATCAAGCTCTTTTGTGACAACACTGGAGCTATTGCTCTTGCCAAGGAACCCAGGGTTCACAAGAAGACAAGGCACATCAAGCGTCGCTTCAACTCCATTCGTGAAAATGTTCAAGATGGAGACATAGATATTTGTAAAGTACATACGGACCTGAATGTAGCAGATCCATTGACTAAACCTCTCCCTAGAGCAAAACATGATCAACACCAGAATTCCATGGGTGTTCGATTCATCACAATGTAACTAGATTATTGACTCTAGTGCAAGTGGGAGACTGTTGGAAATATGCCCTAGAGGCAATAATAAAAGGATTATTATTATATTTCCTTGTTCATGATAATTGTCTTTTATTCATGCTATAATTGTGTTATCCGGAAATCGTAATACATGTGTGAATACTTAGACACCAACATATCCCTAGTAAGCCTCTAGTTGACTAGCTCGTTGATCAACAGATAGTCATGGTTTCCTGACTATGGACATTGGATGTCATTGATAACGAGATCACATCATTAGGAGAATGATGTGATGGACAAGACCCAATCCTAAACATAGCACAAGATCGTATAGTTCGTTTGCTAGAGTTTTCCAATGTCAAGTATCTTTTCCTTAGACCATGAGATCGTGTAACTCCCGCATACCGTAGGAGTGCTTTGGGTGTACCAAACGTCACAACGTAACTGGGTGACTATAAAGGTATACTACGGGTATCTCCGAAAGTGTCTGTTGGGTTGACACGGATCAAGACCGGGATTTGTCACTCAGTATAACAGAGAGGTATCATTGGGCCCACTCGGTAATGCATCATCATAATGAGCTCAAAGTGACCAAGTGTCTGGTCACGGGATCATGCATTACGGTACGAGTAAAGTGACTTGACGGTAACGAGATTGAACGAGGTATTGGGATACCGACGATCGAATCTCAGGCAAGTAACATACCGATTGACGAAGGGAATTGTATACGGGGTTGCTTGAATCCTCGACATCGTGGTTCATCCAATGAGATCATCGAGGAGCATGTGGGAGCCAACATGGGTATCCAGATCCCGCTGTTGGTTATTGACCGGAGAGCAATCTCGGTCATGTCTACATGTCTCCCGAACCCGTAGGGTCTACACACTTAAGGTTTGGTGACGCTTGGGTTGTAGGGATATGTATATGCAGTAACCCGAATGTTGTTTGGAGTCTCGGATGAGATCTCGGACGTCACGAGGAGTTCCGGAATGGTCCAGAGGTAAAGAATTATATATGGGAAGTCTTGTTTTGGTCGCCGGAAAGGTTTCGCGCATTATCGGTATTGTACCGGGAGTACCGAAAGGGGTCCGGGGGTCCACCAAGGGGGTCCACCTGCCCCGGGGGGCCACATGGGCTCTAGGGGTGTGCGCCTTGGCCTATATGGGCCAAGGGCACCAGCCCCAAGAGGCCCATGCGCCAAGAGATAAGGGAAAGGAAGAGTCCTAAAGGGGGAAGGCACCTCCTAGGTGCCTTGGGGAGGATGGACTCCTCCCTGGCCGCACCCTTCCTTGGAGGAAGGGCCAAGGCTGCGCCCCCCCCCCTCTCCCTTGGCCCTATATATAGTGTGGGGAAGGGAGGGCAGCAACACCTAAGCCCTGGCGCCTCCCTCTCCCTCTCCAACACCTCCTCCTCCTCCGTAAAGCTTGGCGAAGCCCTGACGGAGTACTGCAGCTCCACCACCACCACGCCGTCGTGCTGCTGCTGGAGCCATCTTCCTCAACCTCTCCTTCCCCTTGCTGGATCAAGAAGGAGGAGATGTCACGCTGACCGTACGTGTGTTGAACACGGAGGTGCCGTCCGTTCGGCGCTAGGATCTCCGGTGATTTGGATCACGTCGAGTACGCCTTCCTCATCCCCGTTCTTTGAATGCTTCCGCGCGTGATCTACAAAGGTATGTAGATGCAATCCGATCACTCGTTGCTAGATGAACTCCTAGATGGATCTTGGTGAAACCGTAGGAAAAATTTTGTTTTCTACAATGTTCTCCAACATAAGGAAGGCCGGATACTTGTCCAAAGACATCGCGCACCGACTTCCTGAGGAGGGGCAGCTTCTCCCCACCCCAAGGCCCCATGAGAGGGTAGTATTTCTTCCCCACTTCCTCCGCGGACTGGGTTTTCCTCTCCACCCATTTGTCCGCGGGCTCATGTTCTACTATGGCCTAGATTTCCACGATCTGGCCCCGAACTTCATCCTCAATATCTCGGCGTTTATCGTCATGTGCGAGGCTTTCCTCTGCATTCGCCCCCATTTTGGCCTCTGACTCAAGACCTTCAACGTCAAGCCAAAGGTGGTGTGCGGCAACCAGGCGGAGTGCGGAGGTGCCATGGCGGGCAAAATTGCCAACGTCATATGGCTCGAGGGCTCCTTTGTGGAGACCTTGAAGGGGTGGCAGTCAGAGTGGTTTTACATCACCGGGCCATGCGATCCGAAGTGGATCGCAGTCCCTGAATTCCAATCCGGACCCCCTACGCGGCTCACGTCCTGGAAGGAGATGAGCTTGTCGTGGGGCGACGAAGAAGAGTTGACCGGACTGCAAAAATGCATCCAGTCCCTGGTGAACAAGCAGCTCAAGCTTGTCAACGTAATCCAGGTCATGCTCGTCCGCCGGATCCTTCCGTGTCAAGAAAAGGACTTCAATTTGTGGGAGTTCAACCCGGCGCAACACCGAACTCTAAGAAGGCTCTTCGACACGACATACGAAGATGTCTGGAGGGGCCTAACCAAAGGCGCCGAGGCTCCCACATCCGCCTTCGAAGACCGCGGATTCAGCTCGCAGCGTCCTGCTGGCGAGGTAAGATATTTCCATCTTTTACAGGATGTTAAGTTTTTTCATAGTTTGACTCTATGCGGGATCTAAACTCCCTCACCTTTGACAGGATTGGCGGGAGAAGTCCGGACAGATTAACTGTCCGGCTCCCTTGCCCGAAGACCCAGCCCCTGCTCTCCTAGAGAAGCTGCTGGTTCTGGCACCTTATGTGGTGCCGGAGAAGAAGGCCAAGAAGAAGAAGGCCACGGGGACTCGAAAGAGTTCCCGGCATATGGTGGTGTCGGACTCGTTGTCCGACGAGTCCGAGACGCACTCCTCCCGTGAAGGCGAGGAGGAGGAAGAAGAAACCTCTCCCCCTCCAGCGGGGGGAGGAAAGAAGAGGAAGGCCACCCCAGTAGGGGAGGCCGAGGGGTCCAAGAAGAGGAAAACCCCTCCGCCGGACTACGTCCCCGACGCCGACGAGGACGAAGAGGAGTGGCCGGACAGGGCCAAGCGTCCGGCGAGATCGTAAGTGTTCGGATACCAGAGTATCTCGTGATATTCCTTTTGTTGCACAGCTTTCCCTAATGTCGGATATAATCATGCAGTCTGCCCAAGGACGGGCTCGAGGAGTCGTCGAGCGGCTCCCTGGATTCATCGGACGTGAATTCAGTTCTGCCCGCTGCTTCCCCCTGTGCTGCAGATGACGCCGAAGTGGCGTCGCGACAAGCTCCGGGACGAGAGGAGGTGGTCCAGGAGGAGCCGCGAGGCGACCTCCCAGACTCCAGGAGTGAAGGGGACAAGACCCCCCTGGGCTCCAAGTCCGGCTTTAAGCTGGACACTGCGCCGGAATCATCAACAGTTCCGGACCGCGGTAGGCGAACTCCTGCCAAGAGGAGCAAGCCTACCGAGCCGGTGTCCTCCGTCCAACCGGAGGCGCCGGACAATCTGCTGGAGGAGCTTAAGGGCGCCTCCATCGACGAGGAGCACTGTGCCATCATGAGTATGGTGGTCCAGAAGGTTCGGTCCGCCAAAAGCGGACTGACTGAAGCTTGTGCTAGCCTTCTAACAGGCTTCGAGGTAAGTAAAGATATGTAAAAATATTACCATATAGATAGTAGCCCCTGATGCTCTGTTTGGCGTTCGGAAAGAAAAGCCGAATAGAGGATCTATTAAATATCGAAGGAGTCTAACTAAAAAGGAGTCAATATACGTATGCAGGCTTCGCTGCTGGCCACCGCCGCACTGACTGCGGAGGTGGGTGCCCTGAAGCAGGGCCTCGAGCGGACCGAGCAAGAGCTCGGCCTTGCCAAACGACAACTCGAGGAGAAAGAAGGTAAGAGATACCTTATAGAAAAAATTCCTATAGGAAGGCGCAATTGCAAAAAATGACAGGAGTATACTGCTTATTGTAGGGGCCACAACTGAGGTGGCGACCCTCAAGCAGGCGCTGTCCGAGGCCGAGAAGAAAGCGGCCATGGAGCGCGCCGAGCGGGAGAAATTTGCAGTGCAGGTCGGCGAGGTGCGGCAAGAGCTTCATGTTCTCATGCAAAAACATGAGAGTTTGGAGCTCGACTCAAAGACGCGAGCATCCGAGCTTGCTGCGGCCCTTAAAACTGCCAAATCTGCCAAGGCCGAAGCCCAGAAGGCCCTCCAGGAATTGGATGCGGTGAAAAAGATAGCGGTGGGTAAGGCATTCTATATGCAAAGCAGACATATAAAAGTAAACTACTTGTTACTTACCCGAATCCGGAGCTCTCCAGGGGCATTCGTAGATCTTCCCCGCAGCATATCCGATGCCGCCGCATTCTACCGAGCCGAGGAAGGCAGCTCGATGGAGAAGGTGTTCTGGTCTCAGTACGCTGAGGCCGGACACCCTGTGCCCTTGAGCGACCAGCTGAAGCAGCTGGTCGAGCTCCACAAGGCGGCCGAACAGGCCCTGAAGAGCTTCATAGTTCGGCTGTGACCTGGAGAGGCCCTGCCTGGGAGCTACTTCGGACTGGTGCGGCGGCTGGTGGAGGCTTGTCCAAGGCTCGAGGTCATCAAGCGCTCCGTCTCCGTCTGCATCGAAGGTGCCCGTAGGGCCCTTGCCCGTGCAAAGGTGCACTGGGGTAAGCTGGACGGTGAGAAGCTTGTGAAGGACGGGCCGCCGCCGGGGAAGGAGCATCGCAAGCCTGAGAACTATTACAAGGATGTTCTTGCTGGTGCCCGCCTTGTGGGAGATGAATGTACCAAGGATGTAATTTTTGAATGAACTTGCTTGTGTTATCCTGTGCGCTGAAAACTTGTTCATATGTGCTAAGCAATGCTTGAATTTAAAATATTACTTTCTGTGCGGTCGTTTATCAAAAAATTGAGATGGCCAGTCGTCGGCTTCTGCCCCCATGCCAGGTGTTCGGGATAAACCTGAGCGCTCTTTTTCCCATGATTGGGTCCGTTGAGGGAGGGGGTCAGCACAACGAACAAGGCAATCAGACTATAATGCTTGAACACTCTCACTTAGCCATAGAACTCTATAATTTTAAATTTCGACGAAGCACCTAGTATTCGGAAGACCGAGTTTGGGGCACTATCCACGCCTTGGCTGGACAAAGCCGGTTCCTCGCTCGAAGCAGCATAAGCCTTTAAGGACTCGAAAAACCTCTCGAACAGCGACCGATATCTCGCCTCATCATGACAGTCAGTTTTAGCTTTCTCCACTAAGGTGCTCGGCCCAGCTCAACTGGGGCACAATCGCAGTGGTTCTCCTAGTGCTACCTTAGCCGATATAGCGGAATGTAAGGCACCAAAACATAGGAGCCGGGTAAACCCAACTATTGACCCAAATCATGATTCGGAGCCGATGCATATAGTGCTATAAGTTCGGGGTGCCGCACTTGTGAAAGTGGACGGACTTCTCACGCCATATTGATGGGTACTGAAGCCCCTGGCGTATTTTGCCGTACCACAATGTACGGATGCAGCATGTTATTAATAAACATATATATAAAAAGAGGGTAATGCAAAAAATAGACAAAAAGCTATGCACTGTTTATAGAAAGGCTGCTATGAAAGCGGAACGATACAAATAGTGCGATAAGCAAAATAAATTGGACTATTTAACATGTCCTGGCCAGGGGCAGGCCGCGGAATTGTATTAAAAAACAGGTATACTGCTCGCAATAGAGACCACCTGGGAGTTCCATAATGCGGTGTGGCTTGTCTGCTTCCCTGGATCTTGCGTCGTTTGTGCGGCAGTTGAATTGCCGAACGGGTTGTCCGAAGTATGGAGTCCTGAGAGTAAGAGAAAAAAAGAAGGAATCCGGCAGCCCCTGGTGCGGTTTAAGCCATATTTCGGGCGTGCCGTGATAGTGCCCCTTCCCCTGTGCCCATGATATTTCAAGAGCGTAGTTATGTACGCGAAGCACTGGTTTCGCTATATCGCGAGGGCTAGGGTTGGGGCCGCATTGCTACACTAGCTCGGAACGTGCTAGGCGGTCTTGTTGTAGGGTACTCCGGGCGCGCTTGACAGTGTCCGGCTTTTTGAAGGCCGAACTGGAGAACTGCCTAGAGAGGCTGCTTTGTACTTCTACTGCGAGCGCTGCCGTGTGCTCCTCCGTTCGGAGGGAGCGTTCAGTGTTCCCATTGACCGTGATTACTCCTCTAGGGCCTGGCATCTTGAGCTTGAGGTATGCATAGTGTGGTACCATGTTGAATTTTGCGAATGCGGTTCGCCCGAGCAGTGTGTGATAGCCACTACGGAACGGGACTATGTTGAAGATTAACTCCTCGCTTCGGAAGTTATCCGGAGATCCGAAGACCACTTCCAGTGTAACTGAGCCTGTACAGTTGGCTTCTACACCTGGTATGACGCCTTTAAAGGTCGTTTTGGTGGGCTTGATCCTCGAGGGATCTATGCCCATCTTTCACACTGTATCCTGGTAAAGCAGGTTCAGGTTGCTGCCGCCGTCCATGAGGACTCTTGTGAGATGAAATCCGTCAATGATTGGGTCTAGAACCAATGCAGCAAAGCCACCGTGACAGATGCTAGTGGGGTGGTCCCTTTTATCAAAGGTGATCGGGCAGGAGGACCATGGGTTGAACTTTGGGGCGACCGGCTCCATCGCATATACGTCCCGTAACGCACGCTTCCGCTCCCTCTTGGGGATGTGGGTTGCGTATATCATGTTCACCATCCACACTTGCGGGGGAAATCCCTTCTGTCCACTGTTGTTCGGCGGCCTGGGCTCCTCCTTGTCGTCGCTATGCAGCCCCTTGTCTTTGTTTTCGGCTCTTAACTTGCCTACCTGCTTGAACACCCAACAATCCCTGTTGGTGTGATTGGCTGGCTTTTCGGGGGTGCCATGTATCTGGCACAAGCAGTCGAGTATTCGGTCCAAACTGGACGGGCCCTGAGTTTTTCTTTTGAATGGCTGTTTCCGTTGACCGGATTTTTAGCCTCAGAATCCGGCATTAACTGCCGTATCCTCGTTGTTGTCGCTGTTAACACGGCGCTTTTGCTTGTTCCGACGCGACCTGTCACTTTTGTCCTTGGTATTCGAATTACCAGTGTTCTTGGTTAAGTTGTTACTGCGAGCTAGCCAGCTGTCTTCTCCCGCGCAAAAGCGGGTCATGAGTGTCGTGAGGGCTGCCATAGATTTCGGCTTTTCCTGTCCCAGGTGCCGGGCCAGCCACTTGTCACGGATATTATGCTTGAAGGCCGCTAAGGCCTCTGCGTCCGGACAGTCGACTATCTAGTTTTTCTTTGTTAGGAACCGTGTCTAGAATTGCCTGGCGGATTCTTCTGGCTGCTGAATTATGTGGCTTAGGTCATCAGCGTCCGGTGGTTGCACATAAGTGCCCTGGAAGTTGTCAAGGAATGCGGTTTTCAGGTCCTCCCAAGAACCGATTGAGTTTGCTGGCAAGCTGTTAAGCCAATGCCGGGCCGGTCCCTTAAGTTTGAGTGGGAGGTATTTGATGGCGTGTAGATCATCTCCGCGGGCCATGTGGATATGAAGGAGATAATCCTTGATCTATTGTGACATCGTACGATTCGATGTTTACGGGTTTGAAGCCCTCAGGGATTTTATGATCCATTACTTCATCTGTGAAGCATAGTGGGTGTGCGGCGCCTTTGTATTGGGCTATATCACGACGCAGCTCGAAGGAGCTTTGTCTGTTGAGTTCGGCCCGGCCGGATTCATTGCGTCCGGAGTGACGATCACCGTCACGTGCCGTGGGGCGCCTGCGTGATCCATAGATCGATCTTGTTTGCCTTGCCTTGTCCTCTAGGATGTCGCGCAGGTCGGGCGCATTTTCCCGTGCCTTAGTATGCTTGATGCGGTGCCGGGGCATGGCTTGAGTGGAGGGCCAAGAGGCCTCTCTGTCGCGGCCACGAGGTGTCCAGTCGGCCATGTCATGCGCTGGTGATGTAGGTGCTTCCTCCTCTAGTCGGGGTAGCAGCCTGCGCTTTGGGTAACTCTTGGAGGGGCGTTCGAGTTCATACTCTTCGGCCGCAAGGACTTCAGTCCATTTGTCAACTAGCAAATCCTGATCAGCTCTAAGCTGTTGCTGCTTTTTCTTGAGGCTGCTTGTCATGGCCATAAGCCTGCGTTTAAAACGCTCTTGTTCGGCAAGATCCTCTGGCATGACGAACTCGTCGTCGTCGAGGCTTGCCTCATCTTCGGAGGGAGGCATATAATTATCGTCCTCAACCTCTTGGTCCGCCGCCCTCTCGTGAGGGCTGGCTTCTCTGTCCTCCTGTGCCGAATTTTGCTGGAGGGGGTGTTCTTCGGTGCTATCCGGAGTATTATTATCTCCCGTGCCGGAATCACCGTTTTTGCTTTGGCGGGATTTAGAGCGGCGCTGCTGACGCTGGCGCTTGGGCTGTTTCTTAGAGGTATCGTCCTCCTTTGTTCCATCGCCATCTCCATCCTTTGGAGTGTCCACCATATATATGTCATATGACGAGGTGGCCTTCCAACGCCCTACAGGTGCTGGTTCTTCTTTGTCTCCTGCATCGTCGTCCATGCCGTCGATGTCTTCGGAGTCGAAGTCAAGCATGTCGGTTAAGTCGTCGACAGTGGCTACGAAGTGGGTGGTGGGTGGGTTTTGAATTTTTTCATTGTCCGTATCCCAACCTTGCTGACCGTAGTCCGGCTAGGGCTCTCCTGATAAAGGGAGGGACTTTAGAGAATTCAGGATGTCGCCGAAGGGCGAGTGCTGAAAGATGTCTGCGGTGGTGAACTCCATTATCGGCGCCCAATCGTATTCGATCGGCGGGGGCGCGGGGGGCTCGGAGTTCGGAGAGGAATCCGGCTCCTCGGAGTCATAGGCCATGCGGAGTGCGGGGCTAGAGTTCGGCTCGATCGCCTCTGAGATCGCAGCCCCTGAGGCAGCGTCCAACCGCTGATCCTTGATTGGCGCAGTGGGCTCCGAATCAATGGTCGGAACCGATGCGTGTGCGGCCTCCAAGGCGCTGTTCGGCGGCAGAGCTATATCATGCCCATCGAGACAGTGCGGCACGCTTGGCTGTGGCTCGAATCCGTCGAAGATCAAGTCCCCGCGGATGTTAGCCGTGTAGTTTAGGCTTCCAAACCTGACCTGATGGCCAGGGGCGTAACTTTCGATCTGCTCAAGGTGACCAAGCGAGTTGGCCCGCAGTGCGAAGCCGCCGAAGACGAAGATCTATCCAGGGAGAAAAGTCTCACCCTGGACTGCATCGTGGTTGATGATCGAAGAAGCCATCGGGCCTGAAAGCGACGACACATAGGAACTCTCAATGAAAGCACCAATGTCGGTGTCAAAACCGGCGGATCTCGGGTAGGGGCTCCCGAACTGTGCGTCTAGGCCGGATGGTAACAGGAGACAAGGGACAGAATGTTTTACCCAGGTTCGGGCCCTCTTGATAGAGGTAAAACCCTACGTCCTGCTTGATTAAAATTGATGATATGGGTAGTACAAGAGTAGATCTACCACGAGATCGAGGAGGCTAAACCCTAAAAGCTAGCCTATGGTATGATTGTTGTATGATGAAGTTGTCCTACGGACTAAAACCCTCCGGTTTATATAGACACCGGAGGGGGTTAGGGTTACACAAAGTCGGTTACAATGGTAGGAGATCTTGAATATCCACATCGCCAAGCTTGCCTTCCACGCCAAGGAAAGTCCCATCCGGACACGGGACGGAGTCTTCAATCTTGTATCTTCATAGTCCTGGAGTTCGGATGAAGGTATAGTCCGGCTACCCGAACACCCCCTAATCCAGGACTCCCTCAATACCCCTTTTAATCCGACTGCTTTACTGTTTGAAAGTTAGTCCTGCTCTGTCGACTCACTAACTCCTTGTCTGCAGAATTTTTCCAAAACTTTGAAGAGGAGACTGGACAGATCGAGACGGGTTTGGACCCTATCATTTCTCCAGTCGGCGACAAGGCTGCCATGAATGTGCTTCGACTGGAATCTCGCGCCGCCAGTGTCACAAGTTATCTTGCTCGTCTAAAGGTGGAAGTTTCACGCATCGACTCATCGCTCTGGCCAAGGGCAACGCTTCAAAACGATCTCGAGTCTCTGATGGCTCGACTCAACGAGGTTCTCGGTCGAGTGCACGAATGGAAGAAGTCTTCTGCCCGGTGCGGTGCTGATGTGGCTCTGTCGCTGGTAAGAGTCCACTGCAAAGAAGCCCGCGAAGATAAGCTGGTGGCGATCAAGGTCGCCAACACCAAAAGGCATGACTTCCAGTCCTTTATGGAGACTTTCATCGCTGCTGCCACTCGGATCGCTGATGGAATTGACTTGGATGAATTCGTCAAGCCTGCAAGCCCTCCTCTCGCCAAATGAACAAACTTGAGATTTAAACTTGCCTTAAATTTGCCTCGGAATGCCGAGTGGTTTTTGTAACCATTAAACTCCTTCGGGCCCGATGCCCGAGTACTTTTATCTTCATTCTGAAACTCTTGAGATTTTATCCGATCTTGGTTTATCTTCTGCATATGCTTGCATTCTTCTTCAAGTAGAATTTGTTCTTCACTCGGAATATTCTTTGAGAAGCAACTTTGAAGGAGATATTCCAGTCGACCCGAACCACACCGTCTTTGCGGATACGGATGGAGCAGACATTGTACTTGTAGCGCGGCTCCGTGAGAGGATTGTAGTCGACCTGCACCTCGTCATCCTTGCGGATAAGGATGGAACGAACGTTGTACTTGTGGCGCGGCTCAGTGAGAGGATTGCAATCGACCTGCACCTCGTCATCCTTGCGGATAGGGATGGAGCGGACGTTCTACTTGTAGCGCGGCTCCGTGACAGGATTGCAGTCGACCCGCACCTCTTCATCCTTGCGGATAGGGATGGAGCGGACGTTGTACTTGTAGTGCGGCTCCGTGAGAGGATTACAGTCAACCTGCACCTCGTCATCCTTGCAGATAGGGATGAAGCGGACGTTGTACCTATAGCGCGGCTCCATAAGAGGATTGCAGTTGACATGCACCTCGTCATCCTTATGGATAAGGGTGGTTTTTCGACTTAGGCGAGTACTGGACTGCAGCTAACCCCCGAGTGTGAGGTTTGCTCATCACTCGGTAGGAATTTTGAAACTTAGGGGAGTACTGGACTGCAGCTAAGCCCCCGAGTGTGAGGTTTGCTCATCACTCGGCAGGATTTTTCAAACTTAGGCGAGTACTGGACTGAAGCTAAGCCCCCGAGTGTGAGGTTTGCTCATCACTCGTAGGATTTTTGAAACTTAGGTGAGTACTGGACTGCAGCTAAGCCCCTGAGTGTGAGGTTTGCTCATCACTCGATAGGATTTTTGAAACTTTGGCGAGTACTGGACTGCAGCTAAGCCTCCGAGTGAGAGGCTTGCTCATCACTCGGTAGGATTTTTGAAACTTAGGTGAGTACTGGACTGCAGCTAAGCCCCCGAGTGTGAGGTTTGCTCATCACTCGGTAGGATTTTTGAAACTTAGGCGAGTACTAGACTGCAGCTAAGCCCCCGAGTGTGAGGTTTGCTCATCACTCGGTAGGATTTTTAGAAACTTAGGAGAGTACTGGACTGTAGCTAAGCCCCCGAGTGTGAGGTTTGCTCATCACTCAGTAGGATTTTTGAAACTTAGGGGAGTACTGGACTGCAGCTAAGCCCCCGAGTGTGAGGTTTGCTCATCACTCGGTAGGATTTTTGAAACTTAGGTGAGTACTGGACTGCAGCTAAGCCTCCGAGTGAGAGGCTTGCTCATCACTCGGTAGGATTTTTGAAACTTAGGCGAGTACTGGACTGCAGCCAAGCCTCCGAGTGTGAGGTTTTCTCATCACTCGGTAGGATTTTTGAAACTTAGGCGAGTACTGGACTGCAGCTAAGCCTCCGAGAGTGAGGGGCTTGCTCATCACTCGGTAGGATTTTTGAAACTTAGGCGAGTACTAGACTGCAGCTAAGCCTCCGAGTGAGAGGCTTGCCCATCACTCGGTAGGATTTTTAGAAACTTAGGCGAGTACTGGACTGCAGCTAAGCCTCCGAGTGAGAGGCTTGCTCATTACTCGGTAGGATTTTAGAAACTTAGGCGAGTACTGGACTGCAGCTAAGCCTCCGAGTGAGAGGCTTGCTCATCACTCAGTAGGATTTTTAGAAACTTAGGCGAGTACTGGACTGTAGCTAAGCCTCCGAGTGAGAGGCTTGCTCATCACTCGGTAGGATTTTTAGAAACTTACGTGAGTACTGGACTGCAGCTAAGCCTCCGAGTGAGAGGCTTGCTCATCACTCTGTAGGATTTTTGAAACTTAGGCGAGTACTAGACTGCAGCTAAGCCTCCGAGTGAGAGGCTTGCCCATCACTCGGTAGGATTTTTAGAAACTTAGGCGAGTACTGGACTGCAGCTAAGCCTCCGAGTGAGAGGCTTGCTCATTACTCGGTAGGATTTTTAGAAACTTAGGCGAGTACTGGACTACAGCTAAGCCTCCGAGTGAGAGGCTGCTCATCACTCGGTAGGATTTTAGAAACTTAGGCGAGTACTGGACTGCAGCTAAGCCTCCGAGTGAGAGGCTTGCTCATCACTCGGTAGGATTTTTTTGACTTAGGCGAGTACTGGACTACATCTAAGCCTCCGAGTGAGAGGCTTGCTCATCACTCGGTAGGATTTTTTCGACTTAGGTGAAACAGATTCGCAGCTGAGCCACCCACTGGGGGATTTCAGAAACAGATGTAAACAATCGACAATCTTTTTAGAAGACTGTAAAACTCTTGTCTTTGATAAACAAAATACAAATGTGCTTTTACATCGCAGCAGATTGAGTGTTTAAGTATAAAAGGGGTGGAGCAGCTCCGCATTCTAGGCGCGCGGCTCGTCTTTCTTGTGTTCGACGTCCTAAATGTGGTACGCTCCATTGTGGAGCACTCTGGTGACCACGAAGGGACCTTCCCAAGAGGGGGTAAGCTTATGTGGTTTCTGCTGATCCACTCGGAGAACTAAGTCTCCCTCCTAAAATGCTCGACCTCTCATGTTTCTGGCATGGAATCGACGCAGGTCTTGTTGATAGATGGTTGATCGGATCAAGGCCATCTCTCTTTCTTCTTCAAGTAGGTCAACTGCATCCTGTCGTGCTTGTTCTGTTTCTTCCTCTATGAAAAGCTCGACTCGGGGTGCATTGTGGAGCAAGTCACTTGGAAGTACAACTTCGGCTCCATAAACCAAGAAAAACGGGGTTCTGCCAGTCGACCGATTGGGAGTTGTCCTCAATCCCCATAATACTGATGGAAGTTCATTGACCCAGGCTCCTGCTGCGTGTTTGAGGTCACGCATCAGTCGGGGTTTCAGTCCTTTGAGAATCAATCCATTTGCTCTTTCAGCTTGTCCATTCGACTGGGGGTGGGCGACCGAGGCATAGTCAACTCGAGTACCTTGTGAAGCGCAAAAAGTCCTGAACTCATCAGAATCAAAGTTTGATCTATTGTCAGTGATGATGTTGTGTGGAACACCATATCTGAACGTTATCTCTCTGATGAAACTGACAGCAGAACTGGCATCAAGGTTCTTGATAGGCTTGGCTTCAATCCACTTGGTGAACTTGTAGACTGCTACAAGTACATGAGTGAATCCACTTCTGCCAGTCTTCAAAGGTCCAACCATATCCAATCCCCAAACAGAAAAAGGCCTGATGAGTGGAATGGTCTTCAGGGCTGACGCAGGCTTGTGAGATATGTTGGAGTAAAACTGACAACCTTCACATTTGTCGACTATTTCTTGTGCCATCTCGTTTGCCCGAGGCCAGTAAAATCCCGCTCGGTATGCTTTGGCCACAATGGTCCGAGAGGATGCATGGTGACCACATGTCCCCGAGTGGATATCATTGAGGATCACTCGACCTTCTTCAGGGGTTATGCATTTCTGGCAAACTCCAGTCACACTTTCTCTGAACAACTGTCCCCTTATCACAGTGAAGGTCTTAGAACGACGAACGATCTGTCGAGCCTCTTCTTCATCTTCTAGGAGTTCTCTTCTAAGGATGTATGCGATATATGGAACTGTCCAATCGGGGGTGATGACCAAAACTTCCATGATCAAGTCGACCACGGCTGGAATCTCGATTTCAGTCGGATCAGTGACACTCTTCGGCTGTGGGGGCTCTTCAGTGAAGGGATCTTCTTGAACTGAAGGTGCATGAATATGCTCCAGGAACACATTACTGGGAGTGGCTTCTCGCTTGGAGCCTATCTTTGCCAGATCATCGACTGCTTGATTTTTCAGTCGAGGGATGTGGTGGAGCTCTAACCCCTCAAACCTCTTTTCTAACTTTCTTACTGCATTGCAATAACTAGTTATGGATGGGCTTCTGACGTCCCACTCCTTCATCACCTGATTGACCACTAAATCCGAGTCACCATAGACCATGAGGCGACGGACGTCGAGTGAAATGGCCATACGCAACCCATACAGAAGTGCCTCGTATTCAGCCTCATTGTTGGAGGAGTAAAAGTGAATCTGGAGAACATAACTGAGTTTTTCACCACGGGGGGAGACCAACACCACTCTAGCACCGAAACCATTCAGCATCTTGGATCCATCAAAGAACATGGTCCAATGCTCCGAGTGAATTTGGGCCGGAAGTTGCTGTTCGATCCACTCGGCGAGGAAATCAGCTATTGCTTGGGACTTAATAGCCTTCTTTGCTTCAAACTTGATATCCAGGGGAAGGAGTTCAATCACCCACTTTGCCACTCGACCAGTTGCATCTCTGTTGTTCAAAATCTCCGATAATGGAGCGTCGTTGACGACTGTGATGGAATGATCAGAGAAATAGTGTGCAACCTTCTTTGTGGTCATGTAAATTCCATAAACAAGCTTCTGATAATGGGGATATCTTTGCTTTGACGGAGTCAGAACTTCAGAAACGTAATACACCGGGCGCTGAACTTTACAACTTTTTCCTTCTTCTTCCCGCTCGACCATGAGTACTGTACTGACAACTTGTCCAGTGGCTGCAATGTAAAGCAGTAAAGGCTCTTTGCTGATTGGTGTAGCAAGTACCGACTGGGTGGAAAGCAGGGCTTTGAGCTCTACAAACGCTGCGTCAGCTTTGGGAGTCCACTCGAACTTATCAAACTTCTTCATCAGTCGGTAAAGAGGCAGTGCCTTTTCATCGAGACGAGAAATGAATCGACTCAAGGCGACCAAGCAACCAATAAGCTTTTGGACATCATGCACATGCACAAGGCGTTTCATCCGGAGAATGGCACCAACTTTCTCTGGATTAGCATCAATCCCTCGTTCGGAAATGAGGAAACCGAGTAACTTTCCACTAGGAACTCCAAATGTGCACTTTGATGGATTAAGCTTGATATCATACCTTCTGAGGTTCGCAAAGGTTTCGGCAAGGTCAACCAGCAGGTTGGATCCTTTACGTGACTTGACTACGATGTCATCCATGTATGCTTCCACATTCCTACTAATTTGAGTGAGAAGACACTTCTGGATCATCCTCATGAATGTGGCTCCGGCGTTCTTTAGCCGAATGGCATAGTGACATAACAGAAACATCCGAATGGAGTGATGAAAGCTGTTTTTATCTCATCGGGTCCATACAGTTGGATATGATGGTACCCGGAATACGCATCCAAGAAGGACAAATGCTCACACCCCGCAGTTGAATCGACGATTTGGTCGATGCGGGGAAGAGGAAAATGATCTTTCGGGCAGGCCCAATTGATATGCTTGAAGTCAATGCACATGCGAAGTGAATCATCCTTCTTGGGGACCATGACAACATTGGCGAGCCACTTGGAGTGGTAAATCTCTCGGATGAACTCAGCTGGCAGGAACCGAGCCACTTCCTCGCCAATTGCTTTTCTCTTCTGGACGGTGGGCCGTCGGAGATGTTCCTTGACTGATTTTACTTTCGGGTCGACTCGCAAATGATGCTCAGCCAGTCCCCTGGGTGCACCTGGCATGTCAGAAGGTTTCCATGCAAAGATGTCCCAGTTCTCACGGAGGAACTGGATGAGCCCTTCTTCCTATTTGCTGTCGAGTGTTGACGATATATGGGCCGGAGCAGCATTGGGATCGGTCGGGTGGATATGAATCGGCTTTGTTTCCCCTGACGACTGAAATGCGGACTCTAAGGCAGGCTTCTTGGCTCGCAGCAAATCACTCGGATCTACATTTTTCTGGTACTCTTGCAGTTCCACCACTGCCATCTGTGCATCGGCAATTTTTGATCCTTTCTGGAAGCACTCTTCTGCCTTCTGCCGATTGCCAGTGATAGTGATTACTCCTTTGGGGCCAGGCATCTTCAATTTGAGATACACATAACATGGCCGAGCCATAAAACGTTCATAAGCGGGTCTCCCCAGAATGGCATGGTAAGCACTCTTGAAATCCACTACCTCAAACATCAACTTTTCCTTGCGGTAATTCTTGGAATCACCGAAAACCACATCAAGTACTATCTGGCTGAGTGACTGAGCTTTTTTGCCAAGTATAACACCGGGGAAACTCATGTTGCTTTCACTAAGCTTGGACATCGGAATGTCCATTCCCTTCAAGGTTTCAGCATAAAGGATATTCAAGCCACTGCCACCATCCATCAGCACTTTAGTCAGTCGAGTGCCTTCGACTACTGGGTCGACCACCAGCGTTGCCTCCCAGGGGTGGCTATATGCGCTGGGTGGTCTTACTGGTCGAATGTGATGCCAGTCTGGGACCACTTCAGATAACTGGGCGTAGCCGGAGCAACCATGTTCACCTCCCTGTTAATAACCTTCTATCGACTTTTGCTTTCAACATCAGCAAAAATCATCAGCGTGGAATTGACATTGGGAAAACTGCCATCGTCTTCTTCCCTATCCTAACCTCCGTCCGACTCCTTTTCCTTTTTCTTGGGTTGTTTCTCTCGGAACTGCTGGATCAGGAAACGACACTGTCGAGTGGTGTGTTTAGGGTAAGTGATGTCCCCCTCTTCATCTTTCTTGGTATGAATATGGCACAGTAAATCCAACACATCATTCCCATCTTTATCCTTAACTTTTTTGGGAGCCCAGGGCCCTTTGGGCTTTCCTTTGAACTTTCCTTGGGCAATAGCTAAAGCTTCATCAGGAGCAGCTGGTTCGGCCTTTCGCTTCTGTTTCCGACTGGAATTCCCTCCTCCAGTTTCTTGGGCGACTATTTTGTGTTTGCCACTCTGGAGTCGGTCTTCCTCTTCACCATTGGCATATTTGGTGGCAATCTCCATCATTCGAGTCAGAGTCATATCTCCTGTCCGACCGAATTTTAGGTTCAACTCCTGATACTTAACGCCTTCCTTGAAGGCACGAATTGCTTGGTGATCTGACACATTCTCCACTGTATGGTGCAACGTGATCCATCTTTGGATATAATCCCTCAACGTTTCATTTGGTTTCTGGACACAACACTTCAATTCTGTCAAACCTGTCGGCCTTTTGCAAGTGCCTTCAAAGGTCCTAACAAGCACTCGAGCAAGTTCCTCCCAACTGTATATGCTTCCAGGAGCGAACTGATTCAACCATGCTCTGGCAGAGCCTTACATCATCAGGGGGAGGTGCTTCATGGCCACATCATCATTACCACCACCAATCTGCACAGCCACTCGGTAATTCTCAAGCCAAGTGTCTGGCTTGGATTCGCCGGTGAACTTGCTGACTCCTGTCGCCAACCTGAAGTTGGGAGGAATCACTGCTGCTCTGATGGCTCTGCTGAAACACTCGGGTCCTGAAACGTGCACCCTGCTTCCAGTCGGATGATCTCTATCGTGGCCTTCTCTGTGAGATCTGTTCCTATCAACCAGACCTTGAACGAGGATAGACCTTGCATCAAAACCTGGCTCTCTGGGGTCGACTGGAATTCTTCGTTCATCACTATGGGGGCGCCTGTCATCTTGCCGCCGAGGCACGTATGACCCACTCCTCGGAGAAGGCGTGGGCACTCGACGACAGTCACCATGGCCGAGTCGATGATCATACTGTTCACGGTTCCTGTACTGATCTTGCTGGTACCCACGTCCCTCACGCCGCGGAGGCGATCTCGGGCTATGGGCAGACTGGACAGTATCCGCCACCACAGACCTGCTATGAATCCTATTCCGCGACTGAGGTACTGCTGTATTCTGCTCTCCCGCTGCCCGGAGTAAAGCCCGGATCTGCATCAAACCTCAGCGAGCTTCTGACTGGAAAGGTTGAATTGACACTGCTATTCGAGTTGCCGCTATGAGATTCTGGATCGGAGTTCGATATACCTAAGTCGGAGGCGGAAAAAGTTGTCGTCGACTGGACTCGGGAATCCGCTGCCGAGCACGCTCGTCGAGTGCGCGCTGGAGGTTCTCCAGTCGAGTGCGCTCAGCCAAGTTGGCCAGGCGCGCCTCCTCCAAGGCCTGGGCCTCAGAGGTTTCTCCAACGATAGGAGTGTGAAGCGCATCCATATTACGGCGGCGAAGATCTTCCCTCCACTGCGAAGAGAGGGGTTCAGGGAGGTACTCTTCGTGAACACGCGACGGATCACCGACGGATCATCGTCGCCAAAAAATAATAAAAAATCCTCGCCAAATATGAAGACCAGGGGGCCCACACCCTTCTCACGAGGGTGGGGGGCGCGCCCCCTACCTCGTGGTCCCCTTGGAGACCCTTCGACGCCAACTCCAACTCTATATATTTGCTTTCGGAGAGAAAAAAATAAAAGAGAAGAAATCATCGCGTTTTACGATACGGAGCTGCCGCCAAGCCCTAAAACCTCTTGGGAGGGCTGATCTGGAGTCCGTTCGGGGCTCCGAAAAGGGGGATTCGTCGTCGTCGTCATCATCAACCATCCTCCATCACCAATTTCATGATGCTCACCGCCGTGCGTGAGTAATTGCATCGTAGGCTTGCTGGACGGTGATGGGTTGGATGAGATTTATCATGTAATCGAGTTAGTTTTGTTAGGGTTTGATCCCTAGTATCCATTATGTTCTGAGATTGATGTTGCTATGACTTTGCTATGCTTAATGCTTGTCACTAGGGCCCGAGTGCCATGATTTCAGATTTGAACCTATTATGTTTTCATGAATATATGTGAGTTCTTGATCCTATCTTGCAAGTCTATAGTCACCTACTATGTGTTGTGATCCGGCAACCCCGAAGTGACAATAATCGGGAGCACTCCCGGTGATGACCCTAGTTTGAGGAGTTCATGTATTCACTATGTGCTAATGCTTTTTTCCGGTTCTCTATTAAAAGGAGGCCTTAATATCCCTTAGTTTCCAATAGGACCCCGCTGCCACGGGAGGGTAGGACAAAAGATGTCATGCAAGTTCTTTTCCATAAGCACGTATGACTATATACGGAATACATGCCTACATTACATTGATGAATTGGAGCTAGTTATGTGTCACCCTATGTTATGACTGTTACATGATGAACCGCATCCGGCATAATTATCCATCACTGATCCGGTGCCTACGAGTTTTCCATATACTGGTTCTCGCTTATTTACTTTTCCGTTGCTACTGTTACAATCACTACAAAATACCAAAAATATTACTTTTGTTGCCGCTACCACCACTATCATATTACTTTGCTACTAAACACTTTGTTGCAGATACTAAGTTTCCAGGTGTGGTTGAATTGACAACTCAGTTGCTAATACTTGAGAATATTCTTTGGCTCCCCTTGTGTCGAATCAATAAATTTGGGTTGAATACTCTACCCTCGAAAGCTGTTGCGATCCCCTATACTTGTGGGTATCAAGAACCTTTTTCCGGCGCCGTTGCCGGGGAGCATAGCTCTATTATTTGAGTCACTTGGGATTTATATCTGTTGGACACTATGAAGAACTTGAGAGATCCAAAAACCAAGATCTATACCTCAACTACGAGGGGAGGTAAGGAACTGCCATCTAGCTCTGCACTTGATTCACCTTATGTTATGAGTAAGTTTGCGACACCTACACCTGCTTCTGCTATTCGTTCTGATATGTTGCATGTTATTGATGATGCCACTTCTGCTATGCATGATACTTATGATGAAACTGCTTCTATGTCTGATACTACTGTGCCCCTTAGTGAATTTCTTGATGAACAAATTGCTAGGGCTAGAGAAAGAGAAATTATTGAATCTGAATACGATGATGATAGTGATGATGAAAACATGTCTGTTATTCCTAAAGGTTATCTTTTTGATAAAGATGCTTCTTTAGCTATTTTAGCTTGCAGAGATAGATATGAGCTTAAGAGGTTATTAATTAAATGGAACAAAGAATCACTTAGAGATAAAATGAGACCCGACCCTGCTTTTGCTACTTCACCTATATGTGTTCGTGATAAAGATTATGAATTCACTGTTGATCCTGATATAATTACTTTAGTTGAATTTGATCCGTTTTATGGCTATGAATCCAAAACTGTTGTAGCACATCTTACTAAATTAAATGATATAGCTGCCCTGTTCACTAATAATGAGAGATCACGTTACCTCTATTTACTCAAAATATTTCCGTTCTCATTAAAGGGCGATGCTAAGATATGGTTTAATTCTCTTGATCCTGGTTGTGTGCGTAGTCCCCAGGATATGATTTATTACTTCTCTGCTAAATATTTCCCCGCTCATAAGAAACAAGCTACTTTGAGGGAAATATACAACTTCGTGCAAATTAAAGAAGAGAGTCTCCCACATGCTTGGGGGAGGCTTCTCAAGTTACTTAATGCTTTGCCTGGTCATCCTCTTAAGAAACCTGAAATACTTGATATCTTTTATAATGGACTAACCAATGCTTCCAGAGATTACCTGGATAGTTGTGTTGGTTCTCTTTTCAGGGAAAGAACACCAGATGAAGTTGAAATTCTATTGAATAATATGTTGACAAATGAAAATAATTGGGCACCTCCTGAGCCATCTCCTGCTCCAATTACTGAGCCTATTCCTAAACCAACTCCGAAGAAGAGAGGTATTCTATTTCTCAGTCCCGAAGATATGCAAGAGGCAAAGAAATCTATGAAAGAAAAAGGTATTAAAGCTGAAGACGTTAAGAAATTACCTCCTATTGAAGAAATACATGGTCTTAATTCATCGCCTATTGAAGAAACCTATGATCTCAATTATTTATTTACTGAAGAACCTCATGATCCCGATATCCCGGCACAGGTAGTAAAGGTAAATCCTCTCTATAGATATGATAAAGCTGAAATTCCTCCTACTAAAATTGCTAGTTAGTACTTGGATGAGTTTGATAACTTTATGTATAAGCAAGACGACTTCAATGCTTATTTTGGTAGACAATTAAAAGAAAATGCTTATATGATTAGACGCTTGGGTGATTATATGGCTGATATTAAAGGTGAACTTAAACTTATTAGCAAACATGCTTCTATGGTTACCACTCAAGTAGAACAAGTACTTAAGGCTAAAAAAGAAGTGCTTGATGAAATGAATAGTAAGAAAAATGATTATGCTGTTAGAGTGGCTACTAGAACTGGTAGAATGACTCAGGAACCTTTGTATCCTGAAGGCCACCCTAAGAGAATCGAGCAAGATTCTCAAAGAAATAATACTGATGTTCATAGTTCTTCTAAAAAGAAGAAGAAGAAGAAGAAAAATGATAGAAGTGTGCAAACTTCTAGTGGACCTATTGCTGAACCACCTGATAATCCAAATAATATTTCTATGTCTGATGCTGAAACACAATCTGGTAATGAACATGAACCTAGTAAAAATATTAATGATGATGTTCATGATGATGCTCAATCTAGTAATGATAATGATGTAGAAATTGAACCTGCTGTTGATCTTGATAACCCACAATCAAAGAATCAATGTTATGATAAAAGAGACTTTGTTGCTAGGAAACATGGTAAAGAAAGAGAACCTTGGGTTCAGAAACCCATGCCTTTTTCTCCGAAACCATCCAAGAAAAAGGATGATGATGATTTTGAGCTTTTGCTGAATTGATTAGGCCTATCTTTTTGCGTATGAGATTAACTGATGTGCTCAAAACAAATCCTTATGCTAAATATATGAAAGATATCATTACTAATACAAGAAAGATACCGGAATCTGAGATTTCCACCATGCTTGCTAATTATACTTTTAAGGGTGGAATACCAAAGAAACTTGGAGACCCCAGAGTACCTACTATACCTTGCTCCATTAAAAGAAATTATATTAAAACTGCTTTATGTGATCTTGGAGGCGGTGTTAGTGTTATGCCTCTCTCTTTATATCGTAGACTTGACTTGAATAAGTTGACACCTACTGAAAATATCTTTGCAAATGGCTGATAAATCAACTGCTATACCTGTCGGTATTTGTGAGGATGTGCCCGTTGTGGTTGCAAACATTACTATTTTAACGGACTTTGTTATTCTTGATATTCCCGAGGATGATAGTATGTCTATTATTCTTGGAAGACCTTTTCTTAATACTGCAGGGGCTGTTATTGATTGCAACAAAGGCAATGTCACTTTTCATGTTAATGGTAATGAGCATACGTTACACTTTCCGAGGAAACAACCTCAAGTTCATAGTATCAACTCTATTGGAAAAATTCCATCAATTATATTTGGAGGTTTTGAATTTCCTCTTCCTACTATCAAGAAGAAATATGATATACTTATTATAGGGGATGTGCATATCCCCGTTGAGGTAACTTAGTGTTATTCGAAATTTCTCCGGTTTCATGATTATCGAAATGAGTTTGTTAACAAGACTTGATCAACCTTGTTAGTGGATTCTTTTTGATGAGCATGAGATGGATGAAACTAGAAGCACAAACTTATGTACCCCACTTTTACTTTCTGTTATTTATATTAAATAAAGTAAAAATAGTATTTTCTGTCTGTTCCCTGACTTATCCGTACAATATAAAAATATCCCGAAAATAAAAGTCCTCAGAATGCCATGCCAATTTAATATGATTTTTTCGGAAATATTTGAGAATTTACTGTGCAAAAATTACCGCGGGAGGAGCTGCCACGTGGCCAAGAGGGTGGTGGGCGCCCCCCCTATAGTGCGCCCCCTGCCTCGTGGGCCCATGGTGGCCCTCCTCCACTAATCCCAGCACCCATCTTCTTCCTCTATCTCACACAAACCCGAAAAACCAACTCAAGCACGAGTTCCAGCTACTTTTGCTGTGATTTTTGATCTCCTTGCTCAAGGCACCTCTCTCAAAACTGCTTGGGGAGATTGTTCCTTGGTATGTGACTCCTCCATTGGTCCAATTAGTTTTTGTTCTAGTGCTTTATTCATTGCAAATTTGTGCTGCATATGTGACCATGTTCTTGAGCTTGCATGTCAAATTTTTATGGTTCCAAGTAGTTCTAATGCTTGATATAGGCTCTAGGCACTTGTAGGAGTAGTTGCTATCAATATTATTGAAGTTGGTTCATTTTTGTTTGAAGTTACTAAAAATTTCAGATTGTTTCAGAAAAATGATGAGGAGATTATTGAGGGGCTCATCAAGCCAAAGCTCAAAGGAAAAGGCACCTAAGACTAAGTATAATTTGCCACACACCGCGGAGATTCGGGCGTGTGAATGGCCTTCTAAAGATTTCTTGAGAGCAGCCGGTATCTATGAAGATTTTCATGAATTGGCTCACAATGCAGGCCTCACTGCTTTCCTCCACGACCAATGCGAACAATATCTCTTACTCACAAATACCTTTGTGCAAAACTTTTATTCTCATCTTAGGAACTCACCACCTACAGTGGAATTTCATTTATATGATGAGCCTAAGGAGATGTCACTTTATGATTTTTGTCAGATTTGTTTAGTCCCTTTTGAGGGCAGGACAGAAGAACCACATCATGATGATGTGGCTGGGTTTATTGATAATATCACTGTAGGAGAAACCAGGAAGGTTTCCGATGCACGAATCCCTAGCATACATTTTCCTGTTTTGCGTTACTTTGCATTATTTGCTAGTCGTTGTTTAATTGGACGCGGAGATTCTAGAAACCTTAGTATCCCTGATTTAATTATTCCGCTCCAAGGTTTATATAGTGATAACACTTTTAGTTTGGGCGGTATTATTGCTAGACGGTTAAATATGAACCGTACTAAGGGCCCCATCTTTGGAGGCATTTATGCCACACGTCTAGCAGCACATTTTAACATACTTATTAGGCATGCTGAGAAGGAAGAAAAAGTGCTACCCCATGTTTATCTAGATCATAAAAGTATGGTGGCACATGATTTTATTGTTAAAAATAGGGCAGAGGAGCTTAGATATCAATTGTTCTTTAATAAACATCATCCTGAGACTATTACCTTGCCTGCTCCTTCTTTGTTTGATTTGACTGTAGGCACGTACCTTGTTCCGTTGACGGCTATTCACGCCTACCGAAATCGTGCACCAGTCGAGGAGCTAGAACCGGAACCACAATTTGATCCTTCACGACAATCTGTTTATTCTTGGGATCCAGAGATGACTGTCAGCCAGTGGCAGTCAAAGTCTTCTTCTTCATCACAGTATGATCCCAACTATTCTTCCTCATCACAATACGACCCCAACAATTATTATTATGGATATCCGTCAGGCCAGCCGTGGCCATAGACCAACTTAGGCCAAAAGCCTAAGCTTGGGGGAGTATGTATTTCTCACTGACATTACATTTATGTTCACACACACTCATTGCTAGATGTCGGTGCTCATACTTTTCACTGTAATATCCATGCTAGTTTATTTTCCTTTCCCTGCTTTCTTCTTGTGTGTTTGTTAAACCTTAAGAAAAACCAAAAAATAGTAGTAGTTTATTTTTCTGCTGTAGTAGTAATAATTAAAAAGAAACCCCAAAAATATTTCCCGTTCTTCTTTTGCTTGTTGGGAGCTTTCCCGTGTAAATAGTTTTATTTCTTTTTCTTTTATTTGGGGGTCAGTAGGAGAAGACCATAATTAAATTGTTGAAGTGGCTCTTGTATGCATTATTGTTGATTTAACCAAGAGCTCATATTGCCTTGTCTTCTCCTATTTATTGAATGCTCGCAGATTCCAGCTTAGTCCAATGCACGTGCACTCTTATTATTATTCACACTGTTCGGTCGTGCAAGTGAAAGGCAATTATGATGATATATGATGGACTGACTGAGATGAGAAAAGCCGGTATGAATTCGACCTCTTTTGTTTTTGTAAATATGATGAGCCCGTCGTTCTTGATTCAGCTTATTATGAGTAAACATGTTTGCAATAACAATTAGAGATCAGAGTTGTTTGTGCCATGCTTGATTAGCTATGAGTTATAATGATTTACCTTGTATGCCAACATGCTATTGAGATGATTATGATGTGGTATGATGGGGTGGTATCCTCTTTGGAATGATTTAAGTGACTTGACTTGGCACATGTTCACGCATGTAGTTGAAACAAAATCAACATAGCCTTCACGATATTTATGTTCATGGTAGATTATATCCTACTCATGCTTGCATCCAATGTTTATTAATTTTAATGCATGTACATGGCTGTTGTCGCTCTCTCGTTGGTCGCTTCCCAGTCTTTTGCTAGCCTTCACTTGTACTTAGCGGGAATACTGCTTGTGCATCCAATCCCTTAAACCCCAAAGTTATTCCAGATGAGTCCACCATACCTTCCTATATGCGGTATCTACCTGCCGTTCCAAGTAAATTTGTATGTGCCAAACTCTAAACCTTCAAATAAATATTCTATTTTGTATGCTCGAATAGCTCATGTATCAACAAAGGCTGTCCTTATCTTCTGTGTTAGGCGGGTTATTCTCAAGAGGAGTGGACTCCGCTCCTCACTCACGAGAAAATGGCTGGTCACCGGGATGCCCAGTCCCATGCTTTATGTAAACTAAATCAAAATTAATTGCAAACAAAACTCCCCCTGGGAACTGATGTATGTTGGAGGCACTCGTTGTTTCGAGCAAGCCATGGATTGATGCTTGTTGGTGGAGGGGGGGTATGAACTTTACCATTCTGTTTGGGAACCGCCTATAATGTGTTTAGCATGGAAGATATCGCCATCTCTTAGTTGTTATGTTGACAATGAAAGTATATAGCTCAAAATATAATTTATCTCTATTTCAAAACCGAGCTCTGGCACCTCTACAAATCCCTGCTTCCCTCTGCGAAGGGCCTATCCATTTACTTTTATGTTGAGTTATCACCCTCTTATTAAAAAGCACTAGCTGGAGAGCACAATCGTCATTTGCATTCATCACTGTTAATTTGTATTGGGTATGACTATGTTTGGATCTCTTTTACCATGAATTACAATGTCTTGTCAGTCCTTTATCTTTAAAGGTGCTCTGCATTTATGTTTTGCGGTCTCAGAAAGGGCTAGCAAGATACCATCTTGTTATATCATATTATGATTGTTTTGAGAAAGTGTTGTCATCCGAGATTTATTATTATGACTTGCTAGTTGATTATGCTATTGATATGAGTAATTGTGAGACCTGAGAATTATTGCAAATGTGGTTAGTTATGATTTATGCTGAAAACTTGAATGCTGGCTTGACATAGTTACAACAACAAGAGCAAACAGAGTTTGTAAAAGTTTTTCTTTCTTTCTTCCAGTTTACCAACTGAATTGCTTGAGGACAAGCAACGGTTTAAGCTTGGGGGAGTTGATACGTCTCTGTCATATCTACTTTTCCAAACACTTTTGCCCTTGTTTTGGACTCTATCTTGTATGATTTGAATGGAACTAACCCGGACTGACGCTGTTTTCAGCAGAATTACCATGAGGTTGTTTTATGTGCAGAAAACAAATATTCTCGGAATGACCTGAAACTCCACGAGAGGTCTTAGAAAAAATAATAAAAATCCTTGCCAAATATGAAGACCAGGGGGGCCACACCCTTCTCACGAGGGTGGGGGGTGCGCCCCCCTAGGGCGCGTCCCCTACCTCGTGGGCCCCCTGGAGACCCTCCGACGCCAACTCCAACTCTATATATTTGCTTTCGGAGAGAAAAAAATAAGAGAGAAGAAATCATCACGTTTTACGATACGGAGCCGCCGCCAAGCCCTAAAACCTCCGTTCGGGGCTCCGGAGAGGGGGATTCGTCGCCGTCGTCATCATCAACCATCCTCCATCACCAATTTCATGATGATCACCGTCATGCGTGAGTAATTGCATCGTAGGCTTGCTGGACGGTGATGGGTTGGATGAGATTTATCATGTAATCGAGTTAGTTTTGTTAGGGTTTGATCCCTAGTATCCATTATGTTCTGAGATTGATGTTGCTATGACTTTGCTATGCTTAATGCTTGCCACTAGGGCCCGAGTGCCATGATTTCAGATCTGAACCTATTATGTTTTCATGAATATATGTGAGTTCTTGATCCTATCTTGCAAGTCTATAGTCACCTACTATGTCTTGTGATCCGGCAACCCCGAAGTGACAATAATCGGGACCACTCTCGGTGATGACCCTAGTTTGAGGAGTTCATGTATTCACTATGAGCTAATGCTTTGTTCCGGTTCTCTATTAAAAGGAGGCCTTAATATCCCTTAGTTTCCAATAGGACCCTGCTGCCACGGGAGGGTAGGACAAAAGATGTCATGCAAGTTCTTTTCCATAAGCACGTATGACTATATACAGAATACATGCCTACATTACATTGATGAATTGGAGCTAGTTCTGTGTCACCCTATGTTATGACTTTTACATGATGAACCGCATCCGGCATAATTATCCATCACTGATCCGGTGCCTACGAGTTTTCCATATACTGGTTCTCGCTTATTTACTTTTCCGTTGCTACTGTTACAATCACTACAAAATACCAAAAATATTACTTTTGTTGTCTTTACTTTTGTTGCCGCTACCACCACTATCATATTACTTTGCTACTAAATACTTCACTACAGATACTAAGTTTCCAGGTGTCGTTGAATTGACAACTCAGCTGCTAATACTTGAGAATATTCTTTGGCTCCCCTTGTGTCGAATCAATAAATTTGGGTTGAATACTCTACCCTCAAAAGCTGTTGCGATCCCCTATACTTGTGGGTATCAGTCCCCGCCTTCGCGGGTGAAGCCAGGAGGACTGCATGGTCCATTGACCATCAAGACTTCTGCCGCGGGGTCGCTGCTATCGCATTCGGACACAGTCTCGACGGAGCCAGTCGACAGATCGAACAGGCCGTAGAGAATTTCATCAGGCTCGATCCCGCGATTTGTGGGGTGGCCGATTGGCGGGCCATCGCGTGCCTCACCCACCGCTGAAGCCGCGACCGACTGGATCGCTGACGCCGGCGAACAACAGAGAGGGAGGTTGCCATAGGAGCCGACTGATATGGAGTCGATGGTTGCCGAAGAAGGACGCCACGAACGCATGCGCGGAAGTGCATCGCCCTACGGACGGGGAGTGCCTCGACGTCGAGTGGAGCCTCGTGGAGCCAAGCGGAGTCATCGGCGATGAAGACGAGAGCGTCGAGACGGATCACGCGGCCATCAGCCAATCCTCCGCCGGAAACCATGATGATGGGAATAAGAAGAATCGCAACTTCTCCAATAATCTGCTAAGACACCTGCCCCAAGGTGGGCGCCAACTGTCGTGGATCTAAGACTGACAGTAGAATAGGGGGTAGGTATGAGGAGGCAAGATCCTAGCTATGGAGTAGTTGTACACACGAGTTTACGAGTTCAGGCCCTTCTCGGAGGAAGTAATAGCCGTACGTCTCGGTGCCCTGAGGCGGTCGACTAGATTATATGTGTGTGTGTTTACAAAAAATGTGAACCCTTGTGCCAGTGAAGGGGGGTGGCTTATATAGAGTGCGCTAGGACCCCAGCCAGCCCATGTTGCAAGGGGTTTAAGGTACATTAAGAGGGGGCGCATTACTGGCAATGCTAGTAATTAAGTGCTATAAATGACAATTAAGCCTATAAGTAAATGCTCTACCGTTGTTCGTGTAGAGTGGCTTTAGATCTTCTGCTCGTCGAGTGGCTTCTGCGACGGTCGAGTGACATTGATTCTTCCGAGTGGAACGTCTCTGGTCGAGTGGATGATGGTACCCTTTGAATGATTCTGGCTTTAGGGTGATGTCCTAGGGGAGGGTGTCTAGGTCAGGCCTATGACCCTACCCTAGGTACATAGCTTGATCAACCACTAAAAAAGATCATTACCCCTTACCTTTTATCGATCAAATGCTAGAAAGATTATCTAAACATACACATTTTTGTTTTCTAGATGGTTATTCTGGTTTCTCTCAAATACCTGTGTCAGCAAAGGATCAATCAAAGACTACTTTTACTTGCCCTTTTGGTACTTTTCCTTATAGACGTATGCCTTTTCGTTTATGTAATGCACCTGCTACCTTTCAAAGATGCATGATGGCTATATTCTCTGACTTTTGTGAAAAGATTTGTGAGGTTTTCATGGACGATTTCTTCGTCTATGGATCTTCTTTTGATGATTGCTTGAGCAACCTTGATCGAGTTTTGCAGAGACATGAAGAAACTAATCTTGTCTTGAATTGGGAAAAGTGCCACTTTATGGTTAATGAAGGTATTTTCTTGGGGCATAAAGTTTCTGAAAGAGGTATTGAAGTTGATAAAGGCAAGGTTGATGCTATTGAAAAGATGCCATGCCCCAAGGACATCAAAGGTATAAGAAGTTTCCTTGGTCACGCCGGATTTTATAGGAGGTTAATTAAGGACTTCTGAAAAATCTCTCGGCCTCTGACTAATTTATTACAAAAAGATATACCATTTGTCTTTGATTATGATTGTGTAGAAGCATTTGAAATACTTAAGAAAGCATTGATCTTTGCACCTATTGTTCAGCCACCTGGTTGGAATTTACACTTTGAAATTATGTGTGATGCTAGTGATTATGCTGTAGGTGCTGTTCTAGGGCAAAGAGTTGATAAGAAATTAAACGTTATTCATTATGCTAGTAAACCCTAGACAATTCTCAAAGAAATTATGCTACTACTGAAAAAGAATCCTTAGCAGTTGTATTTGCTTGTGATAAGTTCAGACCTTATATTGTTGATTCCAAAGTAACTATTCACACTGATCATGCTGCTATTAAATATCTTATGGAAAAGAAAGATGCTAAACCTAGACTTATTAGATGGGTTCTCTTGCTACAAGATTTGACTTACATATTGTTGATAGAAAGGGAGTTGAGAACCCTGTTGTAGACAACTTGTCTAGGTTAGAAAATGTTCTTGATGACCCACTACCTATTGATGATAGCTTTCTTGATGAGCAATTAAATGTCATAAATGCTTCTCATACTAGTCCATGGTATGTTGATTATGCTAATTACATTGTTGCCAAATTCTTACCACCTAGTTTCACATACCGGCAAAAGAAAAAGTTCTTCTATGATTTGAGGCATTACTTTTGGGATGACCCACATCTTTATAAAGAAGGAGTAGATGGTGTTATTAGACATTGTGTACCTGAGCATGAATAGGATCAGATCCTACGCAAGTGTCACTCCAAAGCTTATGGAGGACACCATGCTGGAGATAGAACTGCACATAAGGTATTGCAATCTGGTTTTTATTGTCCTACTCTCTTCAAGGATGCTCGTAAGTTTGTCTTATCTTGTGATGAATGTCAAAGAATTGGTAATATTAGTAGACGTCAACAAATGCCAATGAACTATTCACTCGTTATTGAACCATTTGATGTTTGGGGCTTTGACTATATGGGACCTTTTCCTGCCTCTAATGGTTATACTCATATTTTAGTTGCTGTTGATTATGTTACTAAGTGGGTAGAAGCTATTCCAACTAGTAGTGCTGATCATAACACTTCTATTAAAATGCTTAAATAAGTTATTTTCCAAGATTTGGAATCCCAAGATATTTAATGACTGATGGTGGTTCACATTTTATTCATGGTGCTTTCCGTAAAATGCTCGCTAAGTATGATGTTAATCATAGAATTGCATCCCCTTATCACCCACAGTCTAGTGGTCAAGTAGAATTGAGTAATAGAGAACTCAAATTAATTTTGCAAAAGACTGTCAATAGGTCTAGAAAGAATTGGTCCAAGAAACTTGATGATGCATTATGGGCCTATAGAACCACATATCAAATCCTATGGGTATGTCTCCGTATAAAATGTTTTATGGAAAAGCATGTCACTTACCTCTCGAACTAGAACACAAGGCATATTGGGCTATTAAAGAACTCAACTATGATTTTAAACTTGCCGGTGAGAAGAGGTTATTTGATATTAGCTCACTTGATGAATGGAGAACCCAAGCCTACGAAAATGCCAAGTTGTTTAAAGAAAAAGTTAAAAGATGGCATGATAAAAGGATACAAAAGTGTGAGTTTAATGTAGGTGATTATTTATTGATATACAACTCTCATTTAAGATTTTTTGCAGGAAAACTTCTCTCTAAATGGGAAGGTCCTTACGTTATCGAGGAGGTCTATCGTTCCGGTGCCATAAAAATCAACAACTTCGAAGGCACAAATCCGAAGGTGGTGAACGGTCAAAGAATCAAACATTATATCTCACGTAATCCCATAAATGTTGAAACCAATGTAATTGAAATCGTAACCCTGGAGGAATACATAAGAGACACTTTCCGGAACGTTTCAGACTCCGAAAAGGAATAGGTATGTGGTACGGTAAGTAAACCGACTCCAAAACAGTTTTTAAAGCAATATTTCTCTGTTTTGGAATATTTGGAAAAATAGAAAAATAAGAACAGTGCAGGAAGGACACGAGGCCTCCACGAGGGTGGAGGGCGCGTCCCCCTACCTCGTGGGCACCTCGTGCGCTCTCCGGACTCCGTTTTCTTACACGACACGTATTTTGGTCGGTAAAAATTCATTATATAATCTCCCGGGGGTTTTGACTCCCGTATCATGCAATTATCCTCTGTTTGTGTTTCGAGCTATTTTTCTGACAGATCCAGGATGTCATGTCATCTTCTAGTGCCCCCAAGGACCAGTTCTTCGAGAAGGTCATCAACCCCTACCTCGCGGAGGTGCTGCAACACCCTCAAACCATTGAGACGCGTGAGGGGTTGTTGCACATCCGCGATGTTGAAGGACCAAGGAAGACCGGAAGCACGGAGGCAAGGCTCGAGGCATTGGAGCAAGATGTTTTCAGGTGTCAGGAGATGGTGGAGCATGGACTCGATTCCAATCACATTATGATCACGGAGTTCACCAACAATTACAAGCTAGACGTCAAGGACATTGGGGAGGCCATCTTCAAGCTTCATAAGAAAATCGAGCACCTCCAAGCCTAGATCTATGACCTGCAAAATCAAAACTGCGAGTATGAATATAGATTCAAGAGGATGAGTTTGGCTGCAGATTTGAGGTTTCAGGAGACTCGGTCATCCTTCTATGATGGTGAGACTATGCCTTGGAAGAAGGACGACAAGCCTACGCCATCAACAAAACCATCACCTTCTTCACCAACAAAGAAGAATTGAGTATCTGGTATGGGCACTCCCCTTGGCAACTACCAAGCTTGGGGGAGTGCCCTCGTATCGTATCACCATCACTTTTATCTTTACCATTTTTCTTAGTTCGACCCTTTTGATAATATCTTGATCTAGTATCAGAAAGCTTTTTAGTATGATCTAGTTGTGAGTTTTGCTTTATGATCCTTCTATGTAACTGAGTCCGTGAGCTATTTATAATAAAGATTACTATTGAGTCAAGGGCTTGATTATTTTTCCATGATCCTAAGTGAATAAAAGAAACGAGAAATAAATAAAAAAGGAAACAAAGAGATCATATGGATCTTATGGAGAGTAATGAGCTCACGTAGAAAAATTATGATGAATAAAAGTTGTTGAGAGTTGACAAATATAGTTTTGGTCATCGTTGCAATTAATAGGAAGTAATAAAGAAAGAGAGGTCTTCACATATAAATATACTATCTTGGACATCTTTTATGACTGTGAGCACTCATTAAAATATGACATGCTAAAGAGTTGACGTTGGACAAGGAAGACAACGTAATGGGTTATGTTTTCTTACATCTGAGATAAATTATATTGTCATGGATCATCCAACATGGTTGAGCTTGCCTTTCCCCCTCTTGCTAGCCAAATTCATCGCACCAAGTAGAGATACTACTTGTTCTTCCAAATACCCTTAAACTAGTTTTGCCATGAGAGTCCACCATACCTACCTATGGATTGAGTAAGATCCTCCAAGTAAGTTGTCATCGGTGCAAGCAATAAAAATTGCTCTCTATATATGTATGACTTATTAGTGTGGGAGAAGATTTATACGATCGTGTGATATGGAAGAAATAAAAGCGACAGATTGCATAATAATGGTCCATATCACAAGTGGCAATATAAAGTGACGTTCTTTCGCATTAAGATTTTTTGCATCCAACCATAAAAGCGCATGACAACCTCTGCTTCTCTCCGCGAAGGGCCTATCTTTTACATTTATCTCCCACCTTACATAACAGTCATGATCTTCACCCTTCCTTTTTACATTTTATCTTTTGGCAAGCACAATATGTTGGGAAGATCTTGGTATATATGGCTAATTGGATGTGAGTTTCCATGAACTATTATTGTTGACATTACCCTTGAGGTAAAAGGTTGGGAGGCAAAACAATAAGCCCGTATCTTTCTCTGTGTCCGATTAAAACTCCATACCCACAAGTATTGTGTGAGTGTTAGCAATTGTGAAAGACTATATGATAGTTGAGTATGTGGACTTGCTGAAAAGCTATTATATATTGACTCTTTCCTATGTTATGATAAATTGCCATTGCTCCAATGACTGAGATTATAGTTTCTTAGTTTTCAATGAAAGTTTATGATTCATACTTGAAATTGTGATTGAATAATTACTCTAGCATAAGAGATCATATGACAAGAATTATATAAGTTGATGTTCTAAGAATGATCATGATGCTCTCATGTCCGTATTTTATTTTTATCGACACCTCTATCTCTAAACATGTGGACATATTTTTCGATTTCGGCTTTCGCTTGAGGACAAGCGAGGTCTAAGCTTGGGGGAGTTGATACGTCCATTCTGCATCATGCTTTTCTATCGATATTTATTGCATTATGGGTTGTTATTACACATTATGTCACAATACATATGCTCATTCTCTCTTATTTTACAAGGTTTACATAAAGAGGGAGAATGCCGGCAGCTGGGATTCTGGACTGGAAAAGGAGCAAATATTAGAGACCTATTCTGCACAGCTCCAAAAGTCCTGAAACTTCACGGAAGACATTTTCAGAATATATAAAAAATACGGAGCGCAAGAAGTTCACCAGGGGGGCCACACCCTGCCCACGAGGGTGGGGGGGGGCGCCCCCTACCTTGTGGGCCCCCTGGTGGCCCTCCGATGGCCATCTTCTGCTATATGAAATATTTCGATGAGGGAAAAATCATAAGCCATCTCCTCGGACGAAACTCTGCCGCCACAAGGCGGAACCTTGGTGGAACCAATCTAGGGCTCTGGCGGAGCTGTTCTGCTGGGAAACTTCCCTCCAGGAGGGGGAAATCATCACAATCGTCATCACCAACGCTCCTCTCATCGGGAGAGGGCAATCTACATCAACATCTTCATCAACATCATCTCCTCTCAAAACCCTAGTTCATCTCTTGTATCCAATTCTTGTCTTCAAGTCCGGGATTGGTACTAGTAGGTTGCTAGTAGTGTTAATTACTCCTTGTAGTTGATGCTAGTTGGTTTATTTGGTGGAAGATCATATGTTCAGATCCTATATGCATATTAATACCCCTATGATTATGAACATGAATATGCTTTGTGAGTAGTTACGTTTGTTCCTGAGGACATGGGAGAAGTCTTGCTATTAGTAGTCATGTGAATTTGGTATTCGTTCAATATTTTGATGAGATGTATGTTGTCTCTCCTCTAGTGGTGTTATGTGAACATCGACTACATAACACTTCACCATTATTTGGGCCTAGAGGAAGGCATTGGGAAGTAATAAGTAGATGATGGGTTGCTAGAGTGACAGAAGCTTAAACCCTAGTTTATGCGATGCTTCGTAAGGGGCTGATTTGGATCCATATGTTTCATGCTATGGTTAGGTTTGCCTTAATACTTTTGTTGTAGTTGCGGATTCTTGCAATAGAGGTTAATCATAAGTGGGATGCTTGTCCAAGTAAGGACAGTACCCAAGCACCGGTCCACCCACGTACCAAATTATCTAAGTACCGAACGTGAATCATATGAACATGATGAAAACTAGCTTGACGATATTCCCATGTGTCCTCGGGAGCACTTTTCTCTATATAAGAGTTTGTCCAGGCTTGTCCTTTGCTACAAAAAGGAATGGGCCACCTTGCTCCTTATTTACTTTTGCTACTTGTTGCTCGTTACAAATTATCCTATCACAAAACTATCTGTTACCACTTATTTCAGTACTTGCAGAGAATACCTTGCTGGAAACCGCTTATCATTTCCTTCTGCTCCTCGTTGGGTTCGACACTCGTACTTATCGAAAGGACTACGATAGATCACCTATACTTGTGGGTCATTATTGGTGTCAAAATCGGCGGATCTCGGGTAGGGGGTCCCGAACTGTGCGTCTAAGGCGGATGGTAACAGGAGGCAGGGGACACGATGTTTTACCCAGTTTCGGGCCCTCTTGATGGACGTAAAACCCTACGTCCTGCTTGATTTATTCTTGATGATATGAGTATTACAAGAGTTGATCTACCACGAGATCGGAGAGGCTAAACCCTAGAAGCTAGCCTATGGTATGATTGTATGTTGTCCTACGGACTAAAACCCTCCGGTTTATATAGACACCGGAGGGGGCTAGGGTTACACAAGGTCGGTTACAAAGGAGGAGATATACATATCCGTATTGCCTAGCTTGCCTTCCACGCCAAGTAGAGTCCCATCCGGACCCGAGACGAAGTCTTCCATCTTGTATCTTCATAGTCCAACAGTCCGGCCAAAGGATATAATCTGGCTGTCCGGATACCCCCTAATCCAGGACTCCCTCAGTAGCCCCCGAACCAGGCTTCAATGACGATGAGTCTGACGCGCAGTGTTGTCCTCGACATTGCAAGGTGGGTTCTTCTCCATATTTCGAACGTTTGTAAAGAAGTGTCCGGTCCCATAAATGTTTGGACCCCTTGGCTTCTGCGCCCAATAAGGGCTATCTCCCACGCGTCGAAGTAATACGAGGTGCCAGGGCGTTTTTACATTCGCCCCCCTAGCCAGATAAATAAATTGTCCATTAAAAGGATGAAGATTCTCAGATCCGATCCATACCATCCTCCCCGAGCGAGAATCCATCAGAGCACGCTTCGGAAAGATCCATTCCAGCATGGTCGACCTCCGCAGCTCCTCCTCCCGCCCCCATAGCCCTAAGCCCGGTGATTGGGAGAGGTGTTCAGTCCCACACAGTCGATTAATCAAACTGTAGACGACGGGATTTCTCCCTCCAGCATACATGGTGCCCGTTCGAGCCGGGCTTGCCACCTACAATGGCGGGGAGCAAGCGGAGAGCTTTCCCAGTCCCTCTACTGGGGAGAGGGTCTACATTGTTCCTTATTTATTAAGGGGACTCGGATTTCCAATTCATCCGTTCCTCCGTGGGCTCCTGGAGTTCTACGGCCTCCAATTACACAATTTCACCCCTGCCTCCATTCTACACATCGTCGGCTATGTCGCTCTTTGCGAGTTGTTCCTGGGCTGTGAGGCTCATTTCGAGCTGTGGAAAAGGTTGTTTTACCTCGTCCCTCGCACACAGAGGGGGTCACTTTATCAAGTGGGCGGAGCCGAAATATGGCGCATCGCCAGAACCGGATACTTGTCCGGTACCCCGAAGAAGTCGTCTGAAGACTGGCCTTCGGAATGGTTTTATATGGAGGACGTTCCCCTTCCGGACCCTGTTCGGCGGGGTCTTCCTAAATTCAGCAATGCTCCTCTGAAGAAACACCGAAGTTGGCGCCCACGGAGCCCCCAGGAGGAAGACAATGGAGAAGTCCTTTACCTGATGAACCGGATTAAAGCACTAGCTCAATCAGGATTGACAGTAGTCGAAGTTATGTCAATTTGCATAATGCGGGGAGTGCAACCACTTCAATATCGTGGGCACCCCTTGTGGTGCTTTAATGGGGCGGATGATGCCACCCGCTGCGGGCGCAAGGGTCCGGACAATGCTGCCGCTTTAGCAAAAATTATGTCTGAATTGTTCAAGGGAGAGGAAGAGGAGTTCATCCGCATCAAGCCACGGGATGGATTCTCCATGTACAATCCTCCAAGCTGGGTAAGTTATATCCCCTTACTCCCATTCTTCCTGCATTCTTTGTCATAAGTATTCACCTTGCCATTTTGTAGCAAGAACTGCGAAAAGACAAAAAGGAGGTCAGCAGCCCCTCTCCACAACCGGAGGACCCTAACCGGGCCCTCGACTCTGGACTCGAAGAAGATCCGGTCATATTCGTGGAGCTGATAGACCGGCAGTTCTATCAGCTAAGCTGCGATGATGCCATGGTGGCCATTACGGCCGACTATCCCAGACTGCTTCGTCCATCGCACGTAAGAAAAACCAAAAATCTCAACTCCAAAAACTAGGATCCCCTTTTAGACACTTCACCTACCATATACATATGGCGTTTTTACAGGGAAGGCATTCGGGACGCCCTGCCGAACCCGCCGCAACTCGCCAACAAGGGGCACCGAGGCCAGGCAGGCTAAAAAGGAAGGCGGTCAGGACGGAGACGCCGGCGCAAAGGTATAACAGAAACCCCGCTCCGTGGTTGTCGTCTTTCTCGAAATGTAATGACGCACGTGTTTCTTTAACAGAAAAAACGCTCGCCGGAATATGTCCGGCGATGTTGCTAATCACGCTTCCACCAGTCGGGAGCCAGGACCGAACATAGAGGCGGAAGCTGATATGGGGTGGGCTCAGGATAATCCTCCTATAGAGGATGCAGATAGATTATCCGCGACAAATTCAGAAGTGGAAAGCGCCATGAATCATAGGCGTCGCCGGGCTGTACTCCGTGACGCTTGTTTCTCACCAGAGGCATTTGGTGCCTTCAATTCTGGAGAGGCGTACCTCTGTGCTGCTCAAGATGGTCTAGCCAGAGCCACGGATCAGTATGTAAAGGATGTACGGGTAAGTAAATCTGACGATTATATGTATCAGTAGCCCCTGAGACTTGAAACAGTTAGCAGAACTGATTTAAGGATCATCTTTATTGTGCAGGTTCTTACAGAGAAGAATACTCGGCTGTCACAGGAGCTGGAGGAATGCAAGGCCCAACTGCGGGCCGCTGTTGCCGCATTGAAGGAACTGAAAAAGTCCCCCGCTGGTAACATTTAAAGAATGATGGTTACCATATAGTGTGCGTCGTGGTTGCAGATCTAACAATAGATGTTACAGATGAATCCGGAGGAAATCTAGAGGACCAGCATGTCATGCGACAGCTACAGGCTGGCGAACACGTGCTGACTGGGGTCAGGAGGGAGAAAAACAATCTCCAAGACGCCAATACCAAGCTGAGCGTGGAATTAAAAGACATTTGAGCCCAGCTTGCAGACTCCGAGAAGGAGAATAAGCGGCTTCGACGCGGCATTTTCAGTAAGTGCTTGAACGAATCCTTTTGAAGGAGTTTGGTGAAGAAGCCGACTAACAACGTTATGTCTGTAGGTATGCTGACGGGTCGTCCCGCGGAGGAAATGCCCGGGTCTGCGGGTGATCTTCTATCCGAGCTCTCACAACTGCACGAACAAGTTCGGCAAGCGATGCAAGGTATTGCCCAGGCCTTATGGCCATCTGTCTCCTTGCCAGAAGGCGTTGCAGAGCTTACGGAGAAGCTCAAGGGAGCACGGCGGCGCTTACGATTATGGAAGATATCGGCCTGCCGTCAAGGTGCCAGGGAAGCCTGGGCCATGGTGAAGACGCGGTATACCAAGGCTGACCCAAATCACATGGCCGAGGTCGGACCTGTTGGGCCCGACGGAGAAGAGATTCCGGTTAGCTTAGTTTATGGGCAAGTAGAATTAGCCGCAAAGTATTCCCAACAGGATTGTAGGCTAGACCACCTATTGGATGGTATAGAAGAGGAATTTAGTCAGTCTGCATGACTATATAATTAAAGTGACATGTATAATGCCTTCTAGCCGGATTGTAGATCATTTGTCATGACGGACCTTTTCGCTTCAACCTCGGGACCCGATAATCCGGAGTGTATCCGAATACCCGCTCAGTTATATAAGAACCGAGGTATGCGTGGAGACCAGGCGTAGGGGTCATTAGTGCTTGAACAGACAAGTGCCCAACTAGTTATGTTATATTACATGGGTAGTAAGAAACATCTTCCAGGGAGAATAGTTCTGTTAAGGGTTCCTTTCCCTGGGTACGCATGGCCTAAAGTGCATGTCCGGACTGCGATAGGAAACACAGGAAAAAACATCTCGGGGCACATATGGAAAATAAATAAAAATCATCTTTTGTTCACTGACCGAATATTTCCTTAAGAACGCTAGCTTTCGGCTTCACCCAGTCTGAGGTACACATCCGGCTGACCCAGCAGTAACAATCGCAGAGGTGCTCCCCTTGTGCCCTAGCCGAATTAACGGGAACGTAGGGCATAAATACAAGAGCCAGGCAACCCAGCTTGGCCAAAACTTAAGTCATATCGATGCATATAATGGCGAAAAAAGGTACATGCGGAAGTATAACACATGTGCGGGGCATGAGGCCCAGATAAATAAGCCCACATGTATGATGAGCGCAGCTAGCGCATCTATAATGTGCAAGTGAGGCACAAGTTGGCCCTTGAAGGCCTAGAGAAAGAATAAAAGAAAGAAAGAAAAACAAAACGGATAATGTATATGCAAAAAATGGACAAGGAAGGAGACGAACACAGAGTCCGGCGCTAGGCATAGAATCTTCGGAGCCTGGCCGCGTTCCATGGGTTCGGCTCGAGTCGATTAGTCGATGCATCCGGCAGACGGTATGCTCCACCGATCAGAACTTGGTCAATAATAAAGGGACCTTCCCATTTGGGCTCGAGCTTGTTCTTTTTCTTATCCGGCAGGCGTAGAACTAGTTCGCCAACGTTATAAGTTTTGGCCCGTACTTCTCTGCTTTGGTATCTGCGAGCCTGTTGCTGATAAAATGCGGAATGGGCTTTTGCCACGTCGCGCTCTGATACGTCTCCAACGTATCTATAATTTTTTATTGCTCCATGCTCTATTATCTACTGTTTTGGACTATATTGGGCTTTATTTTCCACTTTTATATTATTTTTGGGACTAACCTATTAACCGGAGGCCCAACCCAGAATTGCTGTGTTTTGCCTATTTCAGTGTTTTGGATAAACAGAATATCAAATGGAGTCCAAACGGAATAAACTCTTCGGAAACGTGATTTTCTCACCGAACGTGATCCAGGAGACTTCGACCCTACTACAAGGGATCAAAGAGGTGGTCACGAGGGTGGGGGGCGCCCCCCCTAGGGCGCACCCCTGCCTCGTGGGTCCCTCAGTGCTCCACCGACATACTCCTTCCTCCTATATATACACACGTACCCCCAACAATCAGAACAGGAGCCAAAAACCTAATTCCACCGCCGCAACTTTCTGTATCCACGAGATCCCATCTTGGGGCCTGTTCCGGAGCTCCGCCGGAAGAGGGCCGTCATCACGGAGGGCTTCTACATCATCATAGCCCCTCCGATGAAGTGTGAGTAGTTTACCTTAGACCTTCGGGTCCATAGTTAGTAGCTAGATGGCTTCTTCTCTCTCTTTGAATCTCAATACAAAGTTCTCCCCCTCTCGTGTGGAAATCTATTCGATGTAATCTTCTTTTTGCGGTGTGTTTGTTGAGACCGATGAATTGTGGGTTTATGATCAAGTCTATCTATGAATAATATTTGAATCCTCTCTGAATTCTTTTATGCATGATTGGTTATCTTTGCAAGTCTCTTTGAATTATCCGTTTGGTTTGGCCAACTAGATTGGTAGTTCTTGCCATGGGAGAAGTGCTTAGCTTTGGGTTCGATCTTGCGGTGTCATTACCCAGTGATAGAAGGGGCAGCAAGGCACGTATTGTATCGTTGCCATCGAAGATAACAATATGGGGTTTATTTGATATTGCATGAATTTATCTCTCTACATCATGTCATCTTGCTTAAGGCGTTACTCTGTTTTTAACTTAATACTCTAGATGCATGCTGGATAGCGATCGATGAGTGGAGTAATAGTAGTAGATGCAGAATCGTTTCGATCTACTTGTCACGGTCGTGATGCCTATATACATGATCATGCCTAGATATTCTAATAATTATGCACTATTCTATCAATTGCTCAACAGTAATTTGTTCACCCACCGTAGAATACTTATGCTCTTGAGAGAAGCCACTAGTGAAACCTATGGCCCCCGGGTCTATTCTCATCATATCAATCTCCATTACTTTTATATTGTTTTGCTTTTTACTTTGCCTTTACTTTTTACTTTGCATCTTTATATCAAAAATACCAAAAAATATTCTATCTATCAGATCTCACTCTCGTAAGTGACCGTGAAGGGCTTGACAACCCCTAATCGCGTTGGTTGCGAGTAGCTATCGCTTTGTGCAGGTATGAGGGACTTGAGTGTGGGCTCCTACTGGATTGATACCTTGGTTCTCAAAAACTGAGGGAAATACTTACGCTGCTCTGCTGCATCATCCCCTCCTCTTCGGGGAAAACTAACGCAAGCTCGAGACGTAGGAAGAAGGATTTCTGGCGCCATTGCCGGGAAGTCTACGCAAAAGTCAATATACCAAGTACCCATCACAATTCCTATCTATCGCATTACATTATTTGCCATTTGCCTCTCGTTTTCCTCTCCCCCCAATTCACCCTTGCCGTTTTATTTGCCCTCTCTCTCTATCCTCCCTCTTTGTTTGCCTCTTTTTTCCGCTTGCTTTTTGTTTGCTCGTGTGTTAGATTGCTTGTTTTTTGCGATGGCTCAAGATACTACCAAATTGTGTGACTTCACCAATACCAATAATAATGATTTCCTTAGCACTCCGGTTGCTCCTCTTACTGATGCTGAATCTTGTGAAATTAATACTGCTTTATTGAATCTTGTTATGAAGGATCAATTCGCCGGCCTTCCTAGTGAAGATGCCGCTACTCATCTGAATAGCTTCATTGATTTATGTGATATGCAAAAGAAAAAAGATGTCAATAATGATGTCGTTAAATTGAAGCTATTTCCTTTTTTGCTTAGAGATCGTGCTAAAGCTTGGTTTTCGTCTTTGCCTAAGAATAGTATTGATTCATGGAACAAATGCAAAGATGCTTTTATCTCTAAGTATTTTCCTCCCGCTAAGATCATCTCTCTTAGAAATGATATAATGAACTTTAAACAACTTGATCATGAACATGTTGCACAAGCTTGGGAGAGATTGGAATTAATGATACGTAATTGCCCTACTCATGGTTTGAATTTGTGGATGATTATACAAAAAATTTATGTTGGATTGAATTTTGCTTCTAGAAATATTTTAGATTCGGCCGCGGGAGGCACTTTTATGGAAATCACTTTAGGAGATGCTACTAAACTCCTAGATAATATTATGGTTAATTATTCTCAATGGCATACTGAAAGATCTACTAATAAAAAGGTGCATGCGATAGAAGAAATTAATGTGTTGAGTGGAAAGATGGATGAACTTATGAAATTATTTGCTACTAAGAGTGTTTCTTCTGATCCTAATGATATGCCTTTGTCTACTTTGATTGAGAATAACAATGAATCTATGGATGTGAATTTTGTTGCTAGGAATAATTTTGGTAACAACGCTTATAGAGGGAATTTTAATCCTAGGCCATATCCTAGTGATCCTTCTAATAATTATGGGAATTCCTATTGTTGATGCCTTGATGCAATCTTATGAAGAAAAACTTGAGTTGAAAGTTTCTATCCCTAGAAAACTCTATGATGAGTGGGAACCAACTATTAAAATTAAAATTAAAGATCATGAGTTTTATGCTTCGTGTGATTTGGGTGCTAGTGTCTCTACTATTCCCAAGACTTTGTGTGATTTACTAGATTTTCGTAATTTTGACAATTGCTCTCTAAACTTGCATCTTGCGGATTCCACTATTAAGAACCCTATGGGAAGAATTAATGATGTTCTTATTTTTGCAAATAGGAATTATGTGCCCATAGATTTCATTGTTCTTGATATAGATTGCAATCCTTCTTGCCCTATTATTCTTGATAGACCTTTCCTTAGAACGGTTGGTGCGATTATTGATATGAAGGAAGGGAATATTAGATTTCAATTTCCATTAAAAAAGGGCATGGAACACTTTCCAAGAAAGAAAATAAAATTACCATATGAAACTATCATGAGAGCCACTTATGGATTGCCTACCAAAGATGGCAATACCTAGATCTATTCTTGCTCGTTATGCCTAGCTAGGGGCGTTAAACGATAGCGCTTGTTGGGAGGCAACCCAATTTTATTTTTGTTCCTTGCTTTTTGCTCATGTTTAGTAATAAATAAATTATTTAGCCTCTGTTTTGGTTGCGTTTTTGTGTTTAGTTAGTTTTTGTGCCAAGTAGAACTGTTGGGAAGACTTGGGGAAAGTCTTGTTGAACTTGCTGTAAAAAACAGAAACTTTAGCGCTCACGAGAACTGCTGTCATTTTTATTTGAAGAGTGATATTTAGTTAATTCTTTTTGCAGATGATTAATAGATAAATTCCTCACGTCCGGAAATTTATTTTACAATTTTTTTGGTTCCAGATTTTGCGCTAGCTACATATTACTACAGACAGTTCTGTTTTTGACAGATTCTGTTTTTCGTGTGTTGTTTGCTTATTTTGATGAATCTATGGCTAGTAAAATAGTTTATAATCCATAGAGAAGTTGGAATACAGTAGGTTTAACACCAATACAAATGAAGAATGAGTTCATTACAGTACCTTGAAGTGGTCTTTTGTTTTCTTTCGCTAACGGAGCTCACGTGTTTTCTATCTTGAGTTTTGTGTTGTGAAGTTTTAAAGTTTTGGGTGAATTCTTTTGATGGATCATGGAACAAGGAGTTTCAAGAGCCTAAGCTTGGGTATGCCCATGGAACCCCCAATATAATCCAAGGACACCAAAAAGTCAAAGCTTGGGGATGCCCCGAAAGGCATCCCCTCTTTCGTCCACTTCCATCGGTAATTTACTTGGAGCTATATTTTTATTCACCAACATGATATGTGTTTTGCTTGGAGCGTCTTGTATTATTTGTGTCTTTGTTTGTTAGTATGCCACAATCATCCTTGCTTTACACACCTTTTGAGAGAGCCATACATGAATTAAAATTTGACAGAATACTCTATGTGCTTCACTTATATCCTTTGAGCTAGATAGTTTTGCTCTATGTGCTTCACTTATATCTTTGAGCTAGATAGTTTTGCTCTATGTGCTTCACTTATATCTTTGAGCTAGATAGTTTTGCTCTATGTGCTTCACTTATATCTTTTGAGCTAGATAATTCTGCTCTATGTGCTTCACTTAGATCTTTTAGAGCATGGTGGTGGATTCGTTTTAAAGAAACTATTGATCTCTCATGCTTCACTTAAATTAATTTGAGAGTCTATTAATAGCATGGTAATTTGCCTAATAATAATATGCTTGGTATTCAAGATTTGTGAAACTTTATTTTGAGTGTGTTGAATACTAAGAAAATATTGAAGCGTGATAATTGTTTTGAGATATGGAGGTGATAATATTAAAGTCATGCTAGTTGAGTAGTTGAGAATTTAAAGAATACTTGTGTTGAAGTTTGTGATTCTCGTAGCATGCACGTATGGTGAACCGTTATGTGATGAACTTAGAGCATGATTTATTTATTGATTATCTTCCTTATGAGTGGCGGTCGGGGACGAGCGATGGTCTTTTCCTACCAATCTATCCCCCTAGGAGCATGCGCGTAATACTTTGCTTTGATAACTTATAAATTTTTGCAATAAGTATATGAGTTCTTTATGACTAATGTTGAGTCCATGGATTATACGCACTCTCACCCTTCCACCCTTGCTAGCCTCTCTAATACCACGCACCTTTCGCCGGTATCATACACCTACCATATACCTTCCTCAAAATAGCCACCATACCTACCTATTATGGCATTTCCATAGCCATTCCGAGATATATTGCCATGCAACTTTCCACCATCTAGTTCATCATGACACATTCATCATTGTCATATTGCTTAGCATGATCATGTAGTTGACATAGTATTTGTGGCAAAGCCACCATTCATAATTCTTTCATACTTGTCACTCTTGATTCATTGCATATCTCGGTACACCGCCGGAGGCATTCATATAGAGTCATACTTTGTTTTAGTATCAAGTTGTAATCATTGAGTTGTAAATAAATAGAAGTGTGATGATCATCATTCAATAGAGCATTGTCCCCAAAAAAAGAGAAAGGCCAAAGAAAAAAAAGGCCCAAAAAAATAAATAAATAAAAAAGGGGCAATGCTACTATCCTTTTTTCCACACTTGTGCTTCAAAGTAGCACCATGATATAGCAAGTCTCATATATTGTGCTTCAAAGTAGCACCATGTTCTTCATATAGAGAGTCTCATATATTGTCACTTTCATATACTAGTGGGAATTTTACGTTATAGAACTTGGCTTGTATATTCCAATGATGGGCTTCCTCAAATTGCCCTAGGTCTTCGTGAGCAAGCAAGTTGGATGCACACCCACTAGTTTCTTTTGTTGAGCTTTCATACATTTATAGCTCTAGTGCATCCGTTGCATGGCAATCCCTACTCACTCACATTGATATCTATTGAAGGGCATCTCCATAGCCCGTTGATACGCCTAGTTGATGCGAGACTATCTTATCCTTTTTGTCTTCTCCACAACCACCATTTTATTCCACCTATAGTGCTATATCCATGGCTCACGCTCATGTATTGCGTGAAGATTGAAAAGGTTTTGAAAAAGTTAGAGTATGAAACAATTGCTTGGCTTGTCATCGGGGTTGTGCATGATTTAAATATTTTGTGTGGGGAAGATGGAGCATAGCTAGACTATATGATTTTGTAGGGATAACTTTCTTTGGCCATGTTATTTTGAGAAGACATAATTGCTTTGTTAGTATGCTTGAAGTATTATTATTTTCTATGTCAATATAAACTTTTGTATTGAATCTTTCGAATCTGAATATTCATATCACAATTAAGAATATTTGCATTGAAATTATGCCAAGTAGCACTCCACATCAAAAATTCTCTTTTTATCATTTACCTACTCGAGGACGAGCAGGAATTAAGCTTGGGGATGCCTGATACGTCTCCAACATATCTATAATTTTTGATTGCTCCATGCTATATTATCTACTGTTTTGGACTATATTGGGCTTTATTTTCCACTTTTATATTATTTTTGGGATTAACCTATTAACCGGAGGCGCAGCCCAGAATTGCTGTTTTTTTGCCTATTTCAGTGTTTCGGATAAACGGAATATCAAACGGAGTCCAAACGGAATAAAATCTTCCGAAATGTGATTTTCTCACCGAACGTGATCCAGGAGACTTGGACCCTACTGCAAGGGATCAAAGAGGTGGTCACGAGGGTGGGGGCGCCCCCTAGGGCGCGCCCCCTGCCTCGTGGGCCCCTCGGTGCTCCACCGACGTACTCCTTCCTCCTATATATACACACGTACCCCCAAATGATCAGAACAGGAGCCAAAACCCAATTCCATCGCCGCAACTTTCTGTATCCATGAGATCCCATCTTGGGGCCTATTCCGGAGCTCCGCCGGAAGAGGGCCGTCATCACGGAGGGCTTCTACATCATCATAGCCCCTCCGATGAAGTGTGAGTAGTTTACCTCAGACCTTCGGGTCCATAGTTAGTAGCTAGATGGCTTCTTCTCTCTCTTTGAATCTCAATACAAAGTTCTCCCCCTCTCTTGTGGAGATCTATTCGATGTAATCTTCTTTTTGCGGTGTGTTTGTTGAGACCGATGAATTGTGGGTTTATGATCAAGTGTATCTATGAATAATATTTGAATCTTCTCTGAATTGTTTTATGCATGATTGGTTATCTTTGCAAGTCTCTTCGAATTATCCGTTTGGTTTGGACAACTATATTGGTAGTTCTTGCCATGGGAGGAGTGCTTAGCTTTGGGTTCGATCTTGCGATGTCCTTACCCAGTGATAGAAGGGGCAGCAAGGCACGTATTGTATCGTTGCCATCGAGGATAACAATATGGGGTTTATTTCATATTGCATGAATTTATCTCTCTACATCATGTCATCTTGCTTAAGGTGTTACTCTGTTTTTAACTTAATACTCTAGATGCATGCTAGATAGCGGTCGATGAGTGGAGTAATAGTAGTAGATGCAGAATCGTTTCGATCTACTTGTCACGGATGTGATGCCTATATACATGATCATGCCTAGATATTCTCATAATTATGCACAATTCTATCAATTGCTCAACAGTAATTTGTTCACCCACCGTAGAATACTTATGCTCTTGAGAGAAGCCACTAGTGAAACCTATGGCCCCGGGGTCTATTCTCATCATATCAATCTCCATTACTTTTATATTGTTTTGCTTTTTACTTTGCCTTTACTTTTTACTTTGCATCTTTATATCAAAAATACCAAAAAACATTCTATCTATCAGATCTCACTCTCGTAAGTGACCGTGAAGGGCTTGACAACCCCTAATCGCGTTGGTTGCGAGTAGCTATCACTTTGTGCTGGTACGAGGGACTTGAGCGTGGGATCCTACTGGATTGATACCTTGGTTCTCGAAAACTGAGGGAAATACTTACGCTGCTCTGCTGCATCATCCCTTTCTCTTCGGGGAAAACCAACGCAAGCTCAAGACGTAGCATGCTCCTCCTCCAGGGTGTCCAGACTGTCCTGCCGATCGAGCTCGGCTTCTCTTTCTTCGTACATGCGCACTCGAGGTGAGTCATGAATTATGTCACAGGGCAAGACTGCCTCTGCATCGTACACCATAAAGAAGGGTGTATATCCGGTACTACGATTCGGCGTGGTCCGCAGCCCCCAGAGTACGGAGTCAAGCTCCTCTACCCAGTGCGTGTTAGACTCCGTTAGGGACCGCACTAATCTGGGTTTAATGCCGCTCATTATAAGACCGTTTGCTCGCTCAACTTGGTCGTTGGTCTGTGGGTGATAGACTGAACCATAATCGAGCTTGATGCCCATTTTGCTGCACCAGAGTTTTACCTCATCGGCCGTGAAGTTCATGCTATTGTCAGTGATGAATGCTGTGGGGGACGCCATAGTGGTGTATGACCCCGGATATGAAGTCTATCACCGGTCCGGATTTGGCTGTTTTAACAGGTTTGGCTTCTATCCATTTGGTGAATTTATCCACCATGACCAGTAAGTATTTTTTTCTTGTGGGTTCCCCCTTTAAGGGGTCCAACCATGTCAAGCCCCCAGACCGCGAAGGGCCACATAATGGGGATTGTTTGGAGGGCGGTGGGTAGCATGTGGCTTTGATTTGCAAAAAGCTGGCAACCGGCGCAGCGTTGGACCAAGTCCTGTGTATCTGCCTGGGTCGTCGGCCAATAGAGTCCTGTACGGAAGGCCTTGCTTACAAGAGCCTAGGCTGCGGCGTGGTGGCCGCCGAGTCCAGTGTGAATTTCTGCCAAAAGGTTCCGCCCTTCCTCCTCAGAGATGCACCTTTGAAGGACTCCGGTAGTGCTTTTTTTATACAATTCTCCCTCATGGACCCTGTAGGCCTTAGATCGCCACACTATGCAGCGTGCCTCATTTTGGTCCTCCGGAAGTTCCTGCCTAGTTAGGTAGGCCAGGAATGGTTCTGTCCACGGGGCTATGATGGCCATTATTATGTGGGCTGAAGGTGTTATTTCGGTGGCAGAGCCTCCGATTATGTCAGAGTGTTTGGTATCGAGTGTTGTGGCCGGGTCCGGACTAATATTGCCGGTGTCTCCCTCCCATACCACGGATGGCTTAAATAACCTCTCTAAAAAGATGTTGGGGGGACCGCATCGCGTTTTGCGCCGATGCGGTCGAGGATATCCGCTGCCTGATTGTTTTCCCGAGCCACATGGTGAAATTCGAGCCCCTCGAACCGAGCTGACATGTTTAGGACGGTGTTACGGTAGGCCGCCATCTTCGGATCCTTAGCATCAAAGTCTCCACTTATTTGGGATATTGCAAGGTTCGAATCCCCACACACCTCCAGGCGCTGAATGCCCATGGAAACTACCATCCGAAGACCATGTAACAAGGCTTCGTATTCGGCTTCATTGTTGGAGTCTGTGTACAGTATCTGCAGTACGTATCGAACTGTATCTCCGGTTGGGGACATCAGGACGACGCCAGCCCCCAGTCCAGCCAGCATTTTGGAGCCGTCGAAGTGCATAATCCAATTGGAGTATGCGTCGTACTCTTTAGGAAGTTCGGCTTCCGTCCATTCGGCTACAAAGTCGGCCAATACTTGCGATTTAATGGCTCGCCGGGGTTTGTATGTCATGTCGAACGAGAGGAGCTCAATGGCCCATTTGGCAATCCGGCCCGTGGCGTCGCGGTTGTTTATAATATCATGGAGTGGCACCTTGCTACCTCTTGATCTTGCGTTGGTTTTCCCCGAAGAGGAAGGGATGATGCAGCAAAGTAGCGTAAGTATTTCCCTCAGTTTTTGAGAACCAAGGTATCAATCCAGTAGGAGGCCACGCTCAAGTCCCTCGTACCTGCACAAAACGATAGCTACTCGCAACCAACGCGATTAGGGGTTGTCAATCCCTTCACGGTCACTTACGAGAGTGAGATCTGATAGATATAATATTTTTGGTATAAAGATGCAAAGTAAAAAGTAAAGGCAAAGTAAAAAGCAAAACAAGATTAAAGTGATGGAGATTGATATGATGAGAATAGACTCGGGGGCCATAGGTTTCACTAGTGGCTTCTCTCAAGAGCATAAGTATTCTATGATGGGTGAACAAATTACTGTTGAGCAATTGACAGAATTGAGCATAGTTATGAGAATATCTAGGCATGATCATGTATATAGGCATCACGTTCGTGACAAGTAGACCGAAACGATTTTGCATCTACTACTATTACTCCACTCATCAACCGCTATCCAGCATGCATCTAGAGTATTAAGTTAAAAACAGAGTAACGCCTTAAGCAAGATGACATGATGTACAGAGATAAATTCATGCAATATGAAATAAACCCCATCTTGTTATCCTCGATGGCAACGATGCAATACGTGCCTTGCTGCCCTTCTGTCACTGGGAAAGGACACCGCAAGATCGAACCCAAAGCTAAGCACTTCTCCCATGGCAAGAACTACCAATATAGTTGGCCAAACCAAACGGATAATTCGAAGAGACTTGCGAAGATAACCAATCATACATAAAAGAATTCAGAGAAGATTCAAATATTATTCATAGATAGACTTGATCATAAACCCACAATTCATCGTCTCAACAAACACACCACAAAAAGAAGATTACATCAAATAGATCTCCACAAGAGAGGGGGAGAACTTTGTATTGAGATCCAAAAAGAGAGAAGAATCCATCTAGCTACTAACTATGGACCCGAAGGTCTGAGGTAAACTACTCACACTTCATCGGAGAGGCTATGATGATGTAGAAGCCCTCCGTGATGACGGCCCTCTCCAGCGGAGCTCTGGAATAGGCCCCAAGACAGGATCTCGTGGATACAGAAAGTTGCGGCGGTGGAATTAGGTTTTAGGCTCCGTCTCTATTCGTTTGGGGGTACGTAGGTATATATAGGAGGAAGAAGTACGTCGGTGGAGCATCGAGGGGCCCACGAGGCAGGGGGGCACGCCCTAGGGGGGTGGGTGCCCCCCACCCTCGTGACCGCCTCTCTGATGCCTTGGCGTAGGGTCCAAGTCTCCTGGATCATGTTCGGTGAGAAAATCATGTTTCCGAAGGTTTCATTCCGTTTGGACTCCATTTGATATTCCGTTTCTTCGAAACACTGAAATAGGCAAAAAAACAGCAATTCTGGGCTGGGCCTCCGGTTAATAGGTTAGTCCCAAAAATAATATAAAAGTGGAAAATAAAGCCCAATATAGTCCAAAACAGTAGATAATATAGCATGGAGCAATCAAAAATTATAGATACGTTGGAGACGTATCACACCTCCGAGGCTACTGTAATTGAACACTCTTGAAAGTAGTATCGCAGTTTCCAGGATGCCATGAATACCGCATAGGCTATCTTTTGATAATGTGGGTACCGTGATTTGCATGGAGTGAGGACAGTGGATACATAATATACCGGCTTTTGAAGAGGGAATTTATGTCCGTCCGCTTCTCGTTCGACGACGAGCACTGCGCTATAACTTGATGAGTTGTCGCGATGTATAATAGCATTGGTTCGCCGATGTTTGGCGCGGCCAGGATTGGGTTGGTTGCCAGTATGGCTTTTATTTCTTCCAATCCGGCTATGGCAGCGTCTGTCCACTCGAAGTGTTCGATGCGCCGAAGGAGGCGATAAAGGGGTACTGCCTTTTCTCCTAAGCGGGAGATAAAGCGGCTTAGAGCCGCCACACATCCAGTTAACTTCTGGATTTGTTTGAGGTCTGTTGGGGTAACCAACTGTGACAAAGCTCGGATGTTTGCCGGATTAGCTTCAATACCTCTACTGGAGATAATGAAACCCAGGAGCTTTCCGGCTGGTACGCCGAAAACGCATTTTTCCGGATTGAGCTTGATGTTGTATGTTCGGAGGTTGTCGAATGTGAGCCTCAAGTCATCTATCAGAGAGTCGACGTGTTTAGTTTTGACGACCACATCATCTACGTATGCCTCTACTGTTTTGCCGATTTGTTTCTCCAGACATGTCTGAATCATGCGCTGATATGTTGCCCCGGCATTTTTGAGCCCAAAAGGCATTGTGTTGAAACAAAAGGGATCGTATGGTGTGATGAATGCCGTTGCGGCTTGGTCGGACTCCGCCATCTTGATTTGGTGGTAACCGGAGTATGCGTCGAGGAAACACAATGACTCGTGTCCTGCGGTAGCATCAATAATTTGATCAGTGCGGGGGAGGGGGAAGGGATCCTTTGGGCAAGCTTTATTGAGGTCCTTGAAATCGACACAAAGGCGCCAGGATTTATCCTTCTTTGGTACCATCACCAGGTTTTCTAGCCAGTCCGGGTGTTTTATTTCTCTGATGAATCCGGCCTCCAATAACTTGGCTAGTTCCTCTCCCATGGCCTGTCTCTTAGGTTCGGAGAAACACCGAAGAGCCTGCTTGACCGGCTTGAATCCCTTTAGGATATTGAGGCTATGCTCGGCCAGCCTACATGGGATTCCTGGCATGTCTGAGGGATGCTAGGCGAATATGTCCCAATTCTCATGCAGGAACTCTCGTAGTGCGGCGTCCACGGTGGGGTTTAACTGTGCCCCGATGGAGGCTGTTTTTGTAGGGTCCATTGGGTGGACTTGGAATTTGACTATTTCATCCGCTGGTTTAAAAGAGGTGGACTTGGATCTCTTGTCGAGTATCACGTCGTCCCAGTCCACCGTGGAGCGCAGCGTGGTTAATTCCTCGGCCGAGAGGGCTTCAGATAATGCCTCGAGGGCCAGTGCGGCTGTTTTGTTTTCGGCGCGGAGTGTTGTGTCCGGATCACTGGCGAGAGTGATGATTCCATTGGGCCCAGGCATTTTGAGCTTCATGTACCCATAATGGGGTACAACTTGGAAGATCGTGAACGCCTCACGTCCTAAAAGGGCGTGGTATCCACTGCTGAACGGAGCCACTTGAAATGTGATTTCTTCGGGCCTATAATTCTCTAGCGTACCGAATACCACATCTAGTGTGATTTTCCCAGTGCATCGTGCTTCCCGACTGGGTATGATTCCTCTGAAGGTTGTGCTACTTTGATCAATGCTATTCCAATATATTTCCATTCTCTGAAGAGTTTCCTCATAGATGAGGTTTAATCCGCCGCCGCCGTCCATGAGTAATTTGGTGAGTCGAAAGCCGTCCACGATTGGACTGAGGACCAGTGCGGTTGGTGCTCTGGCTGTTCGGAATTTAGGTTCGTCACTGGCATTGAAGGTAATAGCCGTGTCACTCCATGGATTTATTGCTGCTACATGGAAGATTTCGGCAATGCTACGAGTGTTCGCTTGCACCTATTATTTGACGCGAAGGTCTCAAAGACTGTTAAAACCATATTGTTATCCATAGGATGGTGCTCTGTGGTATTTGGGATAAGAAGATCCTCCCCTCTTTTGGCCACCTGCAGGAGTATCCAACATGCTCTAAGGCTGTGGGTTGGTATTGTATCCGTTGTGCTATGAATTTTGCAGGGTCTGTTAAGCCATCCCTCCAATACGGTTTCGTGCCCTGTAGAGGGTTTTTGTTTCTTTGTAATGAACTCGGGTGTCTTATGATAGTGCACCCTTTTACCTTGGACTGGGTGCATATTTGGAGCCGGATTATCCCAAAATTTCGTTTCGGTTTTCCAGGCACTTTCCATCGCACAGTACTTTCGTACTATGGATGCCAAGTCAGCGAAGCATGATATGTCACGGCGACTTATGGCGCTAAGGATTCCCTTGTCCATGCAGTTATTGCAGAAAAGTGAGACTGCGTCTTCCTCACGGCAGTCCTTAACCGTGTTCATCACAAGGAGGAATCTGGCCCAATAATGATGTACTGTTTCATGGGTCTCTTTCTTGATGTGGGAAAGATAGTTTATGTCTGGGTGGGTGGGTGGATTTGAGTCCGAACCCCTACCCGATCTGAGACCCAGGGGCCAAGGGGTTTCCGATCTTGGAAGTTCGGATTCCGATATGTTGCCCGATGAGTCTGGCCCGCTGCCTGACTCTAGGTTCAGGGTTTGGGTGATGTCCTCCCATAAATGGGTATCCGGCTCGAAGAGCTCAGGAATTCGGACATAGTTAGTCCTCAAGATAGAGGAAGAATCGCCGCATTGTTCCTCCACCACCGCAACATGATGGGTGACCGGTGGAGAGTTAATCTCCCTTCGATCGGGTTTAAGCCCAATCCGATCATAGTTCGTAGTGACTCCCAAGGCGGCAATGCAATCCAAGAGTTCGTTTAGGGAAGAGAGCTCCATTGGATCCATCTGCTCAGCGAATTCCGAGCCGACGTGGAGGTTGTTTCTGATGACCCGAGAAGTCATTGTCGGTGCAGCGGCCGAACAGGCGGTCATGACGAAACTGCCTAGCCGAAGAGTTTGGCCGATAGCCAGAACTCCCCCAGCGGTAATGTTGTTTTTAACAACGAGATGAGGCATCCTTCCTTACAGTGACGTCATAGAGGAACTCTTAATGAAAGCACCAATGTCGGTGTCAAAACCGGCGGATCTCAGGTAGGGGGTCCCGAACTGTGCGTCTAAGGCGGATGGTAACAGGAGGCAGGGGACACGATGCTTTACCCAGGTTCGGGCCCTCTTACTGGGGGTAAAACCCTATGTCCTGCTTGATTTATTCTTGATGATATGAGTATTACAAGAGTTGATCTACCATGAGATCGGAGAGGCTAAACCCTAGAAGCTAGCCTATGGTATGATTGTATGTTGTCCTACGGACTAAAACTCTCTGGTTTATATAGACACCGGAGGGGCTAGGGTTACACAAGGTCGGTTACAAAGGAGGAGATATACATATCCGTATTGCCTAGCTTGCCTTCCACGCCAAGTAGAGTCCCATCCGGACTCGAGACGAAGTCTTCAATCTTGTATCTTCATAGTCCAACAGTCCGGCCAAAGGATATAATCCGGCTGTCCGGATACCCCCTAATCCAGGACTCCCTGAGTCATCAATCTCACACGTCGGGTATCCGAGGAGCCCTTTAAGTCTTTGGTCTTTATCAATGGCTTGTTATTTTTATGCCACACCTAGGGTTTGAAGTATTTGTCGTGCGGCAGTGTCCTCTTGCATCCGAGCTCCAACGCCGGACTGCACTCGAGGTATCTTTTTGCAGCCGAGCACCAACGCCGGACCACTTCTAAGCTCCAACGCCGGACCGCTTTCGAGCTCCAACACCGGATTGTATCCGAGCTCCAAGGCCGAATTGTATCCGAAGGGTCTTGTTACAGCTGAGTTCCAATGCTGGACTACATCCGAGCTCCAGCGCCGGACCGTATCCGAGGTGTCATAGATCACCTTGGTTCGAAAGAGTTGAAGGAGTTTAGCCGAGCTTAATGCTGGAAATGCCATTTATGGAGCCAACCACTTGCATCCGAGCTATATCCCGAAATGCTTTCGAGGTGGTTTAGCACCTCGGTCATGGGCTAATTGTTTGCGGATTTTATTTCCAATGCGTATAAATTTATTTGCTGTCAATATGTATAACCAGTAGCCCTCAAGGTGTGTGTCGGTCTAAAACCCGAAATGCACCTGAAGGAAAACCTGAAACCGCTGATCCTAGTAGCCCCTGAGACTCAGGTCGATTCGCGAAATCGGCCTGAGGATCAACTCCTAGCTCAGCAGCATACATAGGAATAGAAACACAGTGTAATATATTATAGGTAATAGTGATTGGTGGACGGGCCCCTAAGAGAGGGTCTTGAGAAGTCACCGTGATATATCAGCTTGATGCCGGATATGTCCCATATGATACTTATTGTCGTCCGAAGATGCGCTTCTCCATAGTTCGGTTATGCCGAACACTAAGCACTTTGAATTTTCTGCATTGAATAGGCAATGCAATAGCCCCCGAGCCATTGGTCGGGTGGCAACACCAGATCAGGGGATCGATGTGCCCTTTTAATATTTATAAATAATGAGCGCAAAGCCCGGTAGCCCCCGGGCCTTAATGTGGGCACGGGTGGCCGAATTAAGGATCGATATCCGTTTGACAAAAAAAATTTGTTGTGCTTAACATAAACTTCTTGGAAAGAGAATAAAGATCTCATAAAGGAGTTAGAGCTAACGAAAGATGAGCTCGCCAAGATCGGCCTCAAGGGACTTAATAGATAGGAAATCAATGCCAATAAGGAACTATGAGAGCATTATGTCAGCTGCTGGATTGTCTCAAAGAGATTGTGCCATTGACTCTTTAAAAGATTGGCTGCGAAAAACTTGATTTTTGCTCACAATTTATGTGTAATGATTCCATGTACTCAAGTACTTTACATCATTAATGCTTGGATTCGCATTGTACAAAACTTTGTTGACCGACCATCGGCTTCAACCTCCTCGGCCAGTAGCCAGGGAGTGTTTGTCCCACTTTATAAAGCCTTTATGAGGGCAAAGATTTACGACAAACAATGCAATCTGGCCATATGGTTTCATAAACAAAGGTACACGAAGAGATATGTTATATTACGTTTTAACATAAGAAACATCTTCCGAAGAAAATAGTCCCGCTACTATTTCCTTTCTTTGGGTTGTCATGCTGATCATGATCATAAAACCACACCTCCGATCAATGTGGGAGGAAAATATTGAGGATTTAGTTCGGGGAAAGTTCCCGAACTCTATAGTATTAACTTTCACTTCCGTCGTTGCCGACCGATTATATCCTTTAAGATCGCTAGCTTTCGGCTTCACCCAGTCTGAGGTACTAACTTGGATGACCTAGTAGTAACAATCACAGAGGTGGTCCCTTTACCGCCTAGTCGAACAATCGGGAACGTAGGGGTAAGTGAGGGAGTCTTAGATTAAGGGGTCCTTGGGCGTCCTGCCTGTGTGACGTAGGCCGGACTATTGAGCCATGAAGATACAAGATAGAAGATTTCCTCCCGTGTCCGGATAGGACTTGATACGTCCATTTTGCATCATGCTTTTATATCGATATTTATTGCATTATGGGCTGTTATTTCACATTATGTCACAATACTTATGGCTATTCTCTCTTATTTTATAAGGTTTACATAAGGAGGGAGAATGCCGGCAGCTGGAATTCTGGGCTGGAAAAGGAGCAAATATTAGAGACCTATTCTGCACAACTCCAAAAGTCCTGAAACTCCACGGAATACCTTATAATAAATAATGAAAAATCCTCGCCAAAGATGAAGACCAGGGGCCCACACCCTATCCACGAGGGTGGGGGGCGCCCCCCCTAGGGCGCGCCCCCTACCTCATGGGCCCCCTGGTGGCTCTCCAATGACCATCTTCTGCTATATGAAGTCCTTCGTCGAGAAAAAAATGAGAAGAAACCTTTCGGGACAAAACTCCACCACCACGAGGCGGAACCTTGGCGGAACCAATCTAGGGCTCCGGCAGAGCTGTTCTGCTGGGGAAACTTCTCTCCCGGAGGGGGAAATCATCGCCATCGTCATCACCAACACTCCTCTCATCGGGAGAGGGCAATCTCCATCAACATCTTCATCAGCACCATCTCATCTCAAAACCCTAGTTCATCTCTTGTATCCAATTCTTGTCTCCAAGTCCGGGATTGGTGCTAGTAGGTTGCTAGTAGTGTTAATTACTCCTTGTAGTTGATGCTAGTTGGTTTAATTGGTGGAAGATCATATGTTCAGATCCTTTATGCATATTATTACCCCTCTGATTATGAACATGAATATGCTTTGTGAGTAGTTACGTTTGTTCCTAAGGACAAGGGAGAAGTCTTGCTATTAGTAGTCATGTGAATTTGGTATTCCTTCGATATTTTGATGAGATGTATGTTGTCTAGCCTCTAGTGGTGTTATGTGAACGTCGACTACATAACACTTCACCATTATTTGGGCCTAGAGGAAGGCATTGGGAAGTAATAAGTAGATGATGGGTTGCTAGAGTGACAGAAGCTTAAACCCTAGTTTATGTGTTGCTTCGTAAGGGGCTGATTTGGATCCATATGTTTCATGCTATGGTTAGGTTTACCTTAATACTTTTGTTGTAGTTGCGGATGCTTGCAATAGAGGTTAATCATAAGTGGGATGCTTGTTCAAGTAGGAATAGCACCCAAGCACCGGTCCACCCACATGTCAAATTATCAAAGTACCGAACGCGAATCATATGAACGTGATGAAAACAAGCTTGACGATATTCCCATGTGTCCTCGGGAGCGCTTTTCCTTATATAAGAGTTTGTCCAGGCTTGTCCTTTGCTACAAAAAGGATTGGGCCACCTTGCTGCACTTTATTTACTTTTGTTACTTGTTGCTCATTACAAATTATCTTATCACAAAACTATCTGTTACCACTTTTTTCAGTACTTGCAGAGAATACCTTGCTGAAAACCGCTTATCATTTCCTTCTGCTCCTCGTTGGGTTCGACACTCTTACTTATCGAAAGGACTATGATAGATCCCCTATACTTGTGGGTCATCAAGACTCTTTTCTGGCGCCGTTGCCGGGGAGTGAAGCGCCTTTGGTAGGTGGAATTTGGTAAGGAAAAATTTATATAGTGTGCGGAAATTTACTGTCACTTGTTACTATGGAAAGTAATCCTCTGAGGGGCTTGTTCGGGGTATCTTCACCCTGACTAGTAGAGCAAAGAGTTGCTCCTCAACATACTGAACCTATTGAAAATGAAATTCCTTATGAGTATCCTTCGGGTATGATAGAAAAATTGCTAGCTAATCCTTTTATAGGAGATGGAACAAAGCATCCTGATGAACACCTGATATATGTGGATGAAGTTTGCGGATTATTTAGGCTTGCAGGTATACCCGATGATGTTGCTAAGAAGAAGGTCTTCCCTTTATCTTTGAAGGGAGACGCATTAACATGGTATAGGCTATGTGATGATACGAGATCATGGAACTATAGAAGATTGAAATTGGAATTTCATCAAAAGTATTACCCTATGCATCTTGTTCATCGTGACCACAATTATATATATATATATAATTTTTGGCCTCGCGAAGGAGAAAGCATCGCTCAAGCTTGGGGGAGGCTTAAATCAATGTTATATTCATGCCCCAATAATGAGCTCCCAAGAGAAACAATTCTTCAAAAAATTTATGATCGGCTTTCTGAAAATAATTGCACCATGCTCGATACTTCTTGTGCTAGCTCTTTTATGATGAAGACTATTGGATTTAGATGGGATTTATTGGATAGAATTAAATGCTACTCTGAAGATTGGGATCTCGACGAAGGTAAGGAGTCAGGTATGACACCTAAGTTTGATTGTGTTAAATATTTTATGGATACCGATATTTTCCGTAAGTTCAGCACTAAATATGGACTTGATTCTGAGATAGTAGCTTCTTTCTATAAATCTTTTGCTACTTATGTTGATCTCCCTAAGGAGAAGTGGTTTAAATATCATCCTCCCATAGAAGTAAAAGTAGCCGCACCTATTAAAGTTGAAGAAAAGACTGTCACTTATAATGATCCTATTGTTCCTACTTGTTATGTTGAGAAACCACAGTTCCCTGTTAGGATAAAGGAGCATGCTAAAGCTTCAACTGTGGTTCGTAAAAGCAACATTAAAACATATACACCTCCTGAGCAAGTTAAAGTTGAACCTAAAATTGCTATTTTTAAAGATCTCTTGTCTGGTAATATAGATGGGCATGTTATTTACTTCTGTAATGAAACTGCTAGAATTGCTAAACCCCGTGATATAGATAAACCTAGACCTGTGGTAGGCATGCCTGTTATTTCTGTTAAAATAGGAGATCATTGTTATCATGGCTTATGTGATATGGGTGCTAGTGCTAGTGCAATACCTATTGACTTATACAAAGAAATTATGCATGACATTGCACCTGTTGAGTTAGAAGAAATTGATGTCACTATTAAACTTGCTAATAGAGATACTATTTCACCAATGGGAATTGTTAGAGATGTTGAAGTCTTGTGTGGGAAAACTAAATATCCTGCTGATTTTCTTGTTCTTGGTTCCCCACAACATAGCTTTTGTCCCATTATATTTGGTAGACCCTTCTTGAATACTGTTAATGCTACCATAGATTGCACAAGGGATGTTGTTACTGTTGGCTTAGATGATATGACTCATGAGTTTAATTTCTCTAAATTTAGTAAACAACACCGTGAAGAAGAATTGCCTAGTAAGGATGAAATTATTGGTCTTGCTTCTATTGCCGTACCTCCTAGTGATCCTTTAGAACAATATTTGCTAGACCATGAGAATGATATGTTTATGAATGAAAGAAGGGAAATAGATGAAGTATTCTTTAAACAGGAACCTATTTTGAAACACAATTTGCCTGTTGAAATCCTAGGGGATCCCCCTCCACCTATGGGTGATCCCGTGTTTGAGCTTAAAGCGTTGCCTGATAATCTTAAATATGCTTATCTTGATGAAAAGAAGATATATCCTGTTATTATTAGTGCTAACCTTTCAGAGCATGAAGAAGAAAGATTATTGAAAACTCTGAAGAAGCACCGTGCTGCTATTGGATATACTCTTGATGATCTTAAGGGCATTAGTCCCACTCTATGTCAACATAAAATAAATTTGGAAGCAGATGCCAAACCAGTTCGTGATCCTCAACGACGTCTGAATCCTAAAATGAAAGAAGTGGTAAGAAAAGAAATACTAAAGCTTCTGGAGGCAGGTATAATTTATCCCGTTGCTGATAGTCAGTGGGTAAGTCATGTTCATTGTGTCCCTAAGAAGGGAGGTATTACTGTTGTTCCTAATGATAAAGATGAATTGATTCCACAAAGAATTATTACAGGTTATAGGATGGTAATTGATTTCCGCAAATTAAATAAGGCTACTAAGAAAGATCATTACCCCTTACCTTTTATCGATCAAATGCTAGAAAGATTATGCAAACATACACATTACTGCTTTCTAGATGGTTATTCTGGTTTCTCTCAAATACCTGTGTCGGCTAAAGATCAATCAAAGACTACTTTTACATGCCCTTTTGGTACTTTTGCTTATAGACGTATGCCTTTTGGTTTATGTAATGCACCTGCTACCTTTCAAAGATGCATGATGGCTATATTCTCTGACTTTTGTGAAAAGATTTGTGAGGTTTTCATGGACGACTTTTCCGTCTATGGATCTTCTTTTGATGATTGCTTGAGCAATCTTGATCGAGTTTTGCAGAGATGTGAAGAAACTAATCTTGTCTTGAATTGGGAAAAGTGCCACTTTATGGTTAATGAAGGTATTGTCTTGGGGCATAAAGTTTCTGAAAGAGGTATTGAAGTTGATAAAGCCAAGGTTGATGCTATTGAAAAGATGCCATGTCCCAAGGACATCAAAGGTATAAGAAGTTTCCTTGGTCACGCCGGATTTTATAGGAGGTTCATTAAGGACTTCTCAAAAATTTCTCGGCCTCTGACTAATTTATTACAAAAAGATATACCATTTGTCTTTGATGATGATTGTGTAGAAGCATTTGAAATACTTAAGAAAGCATTAGTCTCTGCACCTATTGTTCAGCCACCTGATTGGAATTTACCCTTTGAAATTATGTGTGATGCTAGCGATTATGCTGTAGGTGTTGTTCTAGGGCAAAGAGTTGATAAGAAATTAAATGTTATCCATTATGCTAGTAAGACTCTAGACAATGCTCAAAGAAATTATGCTACTACTGAAAAAGAACTTTTAGCAGTTGTATTTGCTTGTGATAAGTTCAGACCTTATATTGTTGATTCTAAAGTAACTATCCACACTGATCATGCTGCTATTAAATATCTTATGGAGAAGAAAGATGCTAAACCTAGACTTATTAGATGGGTTCTCTTGCTACAAGAATTTGATTTGCATATTGTTGATAGAAAAGGAGCTGAGAACCCCGTTGCAGACAACTTATCTAGGTTAGAGAATGTTCTTGATGACCCACTACCTATTGATGATAGCTTTCCTGATGAACAATTAAATGTCATAAGTACTTCTCGTAGTACTCCTTGGTATGCTGATTATGCTAATTACATTGTTGCTAAATTCATACCACCTAGCTTCACATACCAACAAAAGAAAAAGTTCTTCTATGATTTGAGACATTACTTTTGGGATGACCCACATCTTTATAAAGAAGGAGTAGATGGTGTTATTAGACGTTGTGTACCTGAGCATGAACAGGAACAGATCCTACGCAAGTGCCACTCCGAAACTTATGGAGGACACCACGCGGGAGATAGAACTGCACATAAGGTATTGCAATCCGGTTTTTATTGGCCTACTCTCTTCAAGGATGCCCGTAAGTTTGTCCTATCTTGTGATGAATGTCAAAGAATTGGTAATATTAGTAGACGTCAAGAAATGCCTATGAATTATTCACTTGTTATTGAACCGTTTGATGTTTGGGGCTTTGATTATATGGGACCTTTTCCTGCCTCTAATGGATATACACATATTTTAGTTGTTGTTGATTACGTTACTAAGTGGGTAGAAGCTATTCCAACTAGTAGTGCTGATCATAACACTTCTATTAAAATGCTTAAAGAAGTTATTTTTCCGAGGTTTGGAGTCCCTAGATATTTAATGACTGATGGTGGTTCACATTTTATTCATGGTGCTTTCCGTAAAATGCTTGCTAAATATGACGTCAATCATAGAATTGCATCTCCGTATCACCCACAGTCTAGTGGTCAAGTAGAATTGAGTAATAGAGAACTCAAATTAATTTTGCAAAAGACTGTCAATAGGTCTAGAAAGAATTGGTCCAAGAAACTTGATGATGCATTATGGGCCTATAGAACTGCATATAAAAATCCTATGGGTATGTCTCCGTATAAAATGGTATATGGAAAAGCATGTCACTTACCTCTCGAACTAGAACATAAGGCATATTGGGCTATTAAAGAGATCAACTATGATTTCAAACTTGCCGGTGAAAAGAGGTTATTTGATATTAGCTCACTTGATGAATGGAGAACCCAAGCTTATGAAGCCAAGTTGTTTAGATGGCATGACAAAAGGATACAAAAGCGTGAGTTTAATGTAGGTGGTTATGTATTGCTATACAAATCTTGTTTAAGATTTTTTGCAGGAAAACTTCTCTCTAAATGGGAAGGCCCCTATGTTATCGAGGAGGTCTATCGTTCCGGTGCCATAAAAATCAACAGCTTCGAAGGCACAAATCCGAAGGTGGTAAATGGTCGGAGAATTAAACACTATATCTCAAGTAATCCCATAAATATTGAAACCAATATTATTGAAACCGTAACCCCGGAGGAATACATAAGGGACACTTTCCAGAACGTTTCAGACTCCGAAAAGGAATAGGTATGTGGTACGGTAAGTAAACCGATTCCAAAACAATTTTTAAGGCAATATTTCTCCGTTTTGGAATATTTAGAAAAATAGAAAATTAAGTAGCAGTCCGGGAAGGACACGAGGGCCCCACGAGGGTGGAGGGCGCGCCCTACCCCCTAGGCGCGCCCCCTACCTCGTGTGCCTTCCGAACTCCGTTTTCTTGCATGATACGTATTTTGGTCGGTAAAAATTCACTATATATTCTCCCAAAGGTTTTGACTCCCATATCACGCAAATATTCTCTGTTCTTGTTTCGAGCTGTTTTTCTGACAGATCTAGATTATCATGACGTCCCCAAGTGCTTCCAAGGACAAGTTCTTCGAGAAGGTCATCAACCCTTACCTCGCGGAGGTCCTGTGACACCCTCAAACCATTGAGATGCGTGATGGGTTGCTGCACATCCGCGATGCTGAGGGACCAAAGGGAACCGGAAGCGTGGAGATGAGGCTCGAAGCAATGGAGCAACAAGTTTTCAAGTGCCAGGGGATGGTGGAGCGTGGGATCAACGCTAGCCACACGATGCTCGCGGAGTTCACTAACAACTACAAGCCGGATGCCAAGAACACCGAGGAGGCCATCTTCAAGCTACATGAGAAGATCGAGCACCTCCAAGCCCAAATCTATGACCTGCAAAACCAAAACTGTGAGTATGAATATAGATTCAAAAGAATGAGTTTGGCTGCAGATTCGAGGATTCCGGAGACTCGATCATCCTTCTATGATGGTGAACCTATGCCTTGGAAGATGGATGACAAGCCCGCATCATCAACAACACCTCCACCTTCTTCACCAACCAAGGAGATATAATCACATGGGTATGGGCACTCCCCTTGGCAACTGCCAAGCTTGGGGGAGGTGCCCCGGTATCGTATCACAATCACAACTCCTATCTTTACCGTTTTCCTTAGTTCGATCCTATTAGTAGTATTTTGATCTAGTAGAATAAAGTTTATGGCATGATCTAGTTTTGAGTTTTGCCTTATGATCTCTCTATGTAATCGAGTCCGTGAGCTATATAATAAAGATTAGTGTTGAGTCAAGGGCTTGATTTTCTTGCTATGATCTTGGGTGAATAAAAGAAAAGAGAAAAAGAATAAGAAGAAACAAAAGTTCATATTGATCTTATTGATAGTAATGACTTCACATAGAAAGAGTGTGATGATTAAAAGTTGTTGGGAGTTGGCAGACATAGCTTTGGTCATCGTTGCAATTAATAGGAAGTAATAAGGAAAGAGAGGTTTCACATATAAATATACTATTATTGACATCTTTTATGATTGGGAGCACTCATCAAAATATGACATGCTAAAGAGTTGATGTTGGACAAGGAAGACAACGTAATGGGTTATGTTTTCTTATATCTGAGATAAAGTATGTTGTCATGGATCATCCAACATGTTGAGCTTGCCTTTCCCCCTCATGCTAGCCAAATTCTCAGCACCAAGTAGAGATACTACTTGTGCTTCCAAATACCCTTAAACCAGTTTTGCCATGAGAGTCCACCATATCTACCTATGGATTGAGTAAGATCCTTCAAGTAAGTTGTCATCGGTGCAAAGCAATAAAAATTGCTCTAAATATGTATGATTAGTGTGGGAGAAATAAGCTTTATACGATCTTGTGATGTGGAAGTAATAAAAGCGACGGACTGCATAATAAAGGTTCATATCACAAGGGGCAATATAAAGTGACGTTCTTTCGCATTAAGATTTTGTGCATCCAACCATAAAAGCGCATGGCAACCTCTGCTTCCCTCTGCGAAGGGCCTATCTTTTATTATTATCTTCTACCTTATGCAAGTGTCATGGTGATCTTCACCTCTCCCTTTTTCATTTTATCCTTTGGCAAGCCCAGCATGTTGGAAAGAACCTGATATATATATCTAATTGGATGTAGGGGGGCATGAGTTATTATTGTTGACATTACCCTCGAGGTAAAAGGTTGTGGGGCGAAACTATAAGCCCCTATCTTTCTCTGTGTCCGATTAAAACTCCGTAACCACAAGTATTGCGTGAGTGTTAGCAATTATGAAGGACTAGATGATAGTTGAGTATGTGGACTTGCTTTTTAGCTCTGACATAGACTCTTTCTGATGTTATGATAAATTGCAATTGCTTCAATGACTGAGGTTATAGTTTGTTGGTTCTCAATAAGGTTTCTGATTCATACTTTTGCATTGTGAATAGATCATCACTTGAACATAAGTAATCATATGACAATATCTATATATGTTGCTGTTATGAGAATAATCATGATGCCTTCATGTCCGTATTTTATTTTTATCGACGCCTCTACCTCTAAACATGGGGACATATTTATTGTTATCGGCTTTCGCTTGAGGACAAGCGAGGTCTAAGCTTGGGGGAGTTGATACGTCCATTTTGCATCATGCTTTTATATCGATATTTATTGCATTATGGGCTGTTATTTCACATTATGTCACAATACTTATGGCTATTCTCTCTTATTTTACAAGGTTTACATAAGGAGGGAGAATGCCGGCAGCTAGAATTCTGGGCTGGAAAAGGAGCAAATATTAGAGACCTATTCTGCACAACTCCAAAAGTCCTGAAACTCCACGGAATACCTTATAATAAATAATGAAAAATCCTCGCCAAAGATGAAGACCAGGGGGCCCACACCCTGTCCACGAGGGTGGGGGCGCCCCCCCTAGGGCGCGCCCCCTACCTCGTGGGCCCCCTGGTGGCTCTCCGATGACCATCTTCTGCTATATGAAGTCTTTCGTCGAGAAAAAAACAGAAGCAACCTTTCGGGACGAAACTCCGCCGCCACGAGGCGGAACCTTGGGGACCAATCTAGGGCTCCGGCAGAGCTGTTCTGCCGGGGAAACTTCCCTCCCGGAGGGGGAAATCATCGCCATCGTCATCACCAACGCTCCTCTCATCGGGAGAGGGCAATCTCCATCAACATCTTCATCAGCACCATCTCATCTCAAAACCCTAGTTCATCTCTTGTATCCAATTCTTGTCTCCAAGTCCGGGATTGGTGCTAGTAGGTTGCTAGTAGTGTTAATTACTCCTTGTAGTTGATGCTAGTTGGTTTAATTGGTGGAAGATCATATGTTCAGATCCTTTATGCATATTATTACCCCTCTGATTATGAACATGAATATGCTTTGTGAGTAGTTACGTTTGTTCCTGAGGACAAGGGAGAAGTCTTGCTATTAGTAGTCATGTGAATTTGGTATTCGTTCGATATTTTGATGAGATGTATGTTGTCTAGCCTCTAGTGGTGTTATGTGAACGTCGACTACATAACACTTCACCATTATTTGGGCCTAGAGGAAGGCATTGGGAAGTAATAAGTAGATGATGGGTTGCTAGAGTGACAGAAGCTTAAACCCTAGTGTATGTGTTGCTTCGTAAGGGGCTGATTTGGATCCATATGTTTCATGCTATGGTTAGGTTTACCTTAATACTCTTGTTGTAGTTGCGGATGCTTGCAATAGAGGTTAATCATAAGTGGGATGCTTGTTCAAGTAAGAACAGCACCCAAACACCGGTCCACCCACATGTCAAATTATCAAACTACCGAACGCGAATCATATGAACGTGATGAAAACTAGCTTGACGATATTCCCATGTGTCCTCGGGAGCGATTTTCCTTATATAAGAGTTTTTCTAGGCTTATCCTTTGCTACAAAAAGGATTGGGCCACCTTGCTGCACTTTATTTACTTTTGTTACTTGTTGCTCGTTACAAATTATCTTATCGCAAAACTATCTGTTACCACTTATTTCAGTACTTGCAGAGAATACCTTACTGAAGACCGCTTATCATTTCCTTCTGCTCCTCGTTGGGTTCGACACTCTTACTTATCGAAAGGACTACGATAGATCCCCTATACTTGTGGGTCATCAGGACTCTCCTTTGCATGGAAGGCAAGCTACGCGCCCAGATGTACTATTTCCTTTCTATGTACCTGACTTTGTACAACCCTTGGCCCCTCCGGTGTCTATATAAACCAGAGGGTTTAGTCCGTAGAGACAATCATAATCTGACAGGCTAGACTTTTAGGGTTTAGCTATTATGATCTTGTGGTAGATCAACTCTTGTAACCCCTGTACTCATCAATATCAATCAAGCAGGACATAGGGTATTACCTCCATCAAGAGGGCCCGAACCTGGGTAAAACTTCGTGTCCCCTGTCTCCTGTTACCATCAACCTTAGACGCACAGTTTGGGACCCCCTACCCGAGATCTGCCGGTTTTGACACCGACATTAGTGCTTTCATTGAGAGTTCCTCTGTGGCGTCGAAGACAGGATTGATGGCTTGCCTTGTTATCAAGGACAGCATCACCTCCTTAGGAGCCCTGGCCTCAGGCCAAACCCTCCGGCTGGGCGGCTTTACCATGAACGCCCGTGCGGCCGTTAAGCCGACGATGACTTCTCGGGTCATCTAAAATCGCCTTCGTGTTGACCCCGAATACTCCAAACGGATGGATCCGACAAAGTTGTCATCTTTAAACGAGCTCCTGGATCGCATGGCCGCCTTGGGGGCCGCTACAGACTACGCTCGGACTAGGCTTAAACCCGATCAGAGAGAAATCAAATCTCCGCCGATCACCCACCAGATAGCGGTAGCAGAGGAGCAAATCAACAACTCTTCCTATATATTGAGGACGAACTATGTTTGGATTTCGGAGCTCGAAGAGCTGGATACCCGTCCGTGGAACAACACGCCCCGTCCTCCGAACCTAGAATCGAACGGCGGACCTAAAAAATCAGTTGATATCCCAGAGCCCGAACTATTAAGCTCGGAAGTTCCTCAGACTCTGGATCCCAAATTGGGTCATGGTTCGGATCTAAAGCCACCCACCCACCCAGATATGCGCGATCTCATGTGCATACGACAACAGTCTCGGGAAACAGTCCATCACTTTTGGGCCAGATTCCTCCTTGTCAAAGACAAAATTAAAGATTGTCGCGACGAAGACGCGATCTCAATATTCTGCAATAATTGCACGGACGAAGGAATCCTCAACGCCATCAACCGCCATCACGTATTACACTTCGCTGACTTGGCAACCATAGTACAAAAGTACTGCGCAATGGAAAGCGCTTGGAAAGCTGAGGTAGCTCACTAGGAACCACCCGTTTCCACTCAACCCCTTGTTCGGGCAAAAAGGATGCACCCTCGTGGGGCGCCCGACCCAATATTAAAGAAATCTAAGCCCATCACGGGCCGCGGAACCGTTCTGGAGGGATGGCTCGATAGGCCATGCAAAATACACAAAACACGGGATACCATACCAACCAACAGCCTTAGAGCATGTTGGATACTCCGGCAAGTGGCTAAGAGCGGCGAGGATATCCTCACCAAAAATACCACAAAGCAACTCCCCCCGGAACATGACGACCATAGAGTATTGACTGTCTTCGAGACTTTTGCTTCAAACAATCAGCATAAGAGGGCACTCCGCGACCTCGCCAAAGTCTGCCAAGTCACAACAATAAATCCTTGGAATGACACGGCCATAACTTTCAACGCCAATGACGAACCAAAAGTCCGGTCAGTCCGGGTACTAGCCGCCTTGGTCCTCAACCCAATTGTGGATGGCTTTCGGCTCACTAAAGTGCTCATGGACGGTGGCAGCGGACTAAACCTCATCTACGAGGACACACTGAATAAAATGGAAATAGACAGGAGCCGCATCGAGCATAGTAATACAACCTTCCGAGGGATCATTCCCAGCCGGGAGGCATGATGCGTGGGGAAAATAACACTTGATGTGGTATTCGGCACACCGGAGAACTATCGGTCCGAAGAGATAACCTTCCAAGTGGCCCCTTTCAACAGTGGATATCATGCCCTGTTGGGGCGAGATGCATTCACATCCTTTCAAGCTATACCTCATTACGGTTATATGAAGCTCAAAATGCCTGGGCCCAATGGTATTATCACTCTTGCTAGTGATCCAGACATAGCCCTCCGCGCTGAAAACAAAACATCATCCCTAGCCCTCGAGGCACTGTCTGAGGCCCTCGCGGCCGAAGAGTTAACTGCACTACGCTCGACGGTGGATAGGGACGACGTAATACTTGATAAACGTCCCAAATCCACCTCCTTCAAACCAGCAGATGAAATAGTCAAGTTTCAAGTCCACCCGACGGACCCCAAGAAGACAGCTTCCATCGGGGCACAACTGGACCCAACGGTCGACGCCGCACTACGAACGTTCCTGCGTGAGAACTGGGACATCTTCACCTGGCACCCTTCTGATATGCCAGGAATCCCACGCAGGCTGGCCGAACACAACCTCAATATATTGAAGGGATATAAGCCGGTCAATCAAACACCGCGGCGCTTTTCCAAACCTAAACGACAAGCCATGGGGGAGGAGCTAGCCAAGTTAATCGAGGCCAAATTCATCAGAGAAATAAAACACCCGGACTGGCTAGCAAACCTGGTGATGGTACCAAAGAAGGACAAATCCCGGCGCATGTGCATCGACTTCAAAGACCTCAATAAGGCTTGCCCTAAGGATCCCCCCCCCCCCCCCCGCATCGATCAGATTATTGATGCTACTGCAGGACACGACTCACTGTGTTTCCTCGACGCATACTCTGGATACCATCAAATTAAAATGAAGGAATCTAATCAAGCCACAACGGCATTCATCACCCCATACGGGCCTTTCTGCTTCAACACTATGCCCTTTGGACTTAAAAACACTGGCGCCACCTACCAACGCATGATTCAAACATGCCTGGAGAAGCAAATCGGCAAGACAGTGGAAGCATATGTAGATGACGTCGTCATCAAGACTAAACACATCGAGTCATTAATCGGCGACTTGCGTCTCACATTCGATAACCTCCGGACATATGACATTAAGCTCAATCCGGAAAAGTGTGTTTTTGGCGTTCCCGCTGGAAAGCTGCTGGGCTTCATCATTTCCCATAGAGGAATTGAGGCAAATCCAGCCAAAATCCAAGCTTTGTTACAATTGGCTACACCAACCGACCTTAAACAGGTCCAAAAACTAGCCGAATGCATGGCAGCTTTAAGCCGCTTTATCTCCAGACTAGGAGAAAAAGCATTGCCACTTTATCGCCTTCTCCGACATACCAACCACTACGAGTGGACGGAAGCGGCAATGGCTGGGCTGGAGGAAATAAAGGCTCTTTTAGCGAGCAAGCCAATCCTAGCCGCGCCAAACATCGGCGAACCGATGTTATTATACATCTCTGCAACGCACCAGGTGGTGAGCACAGTGCTCGTCGTGGAGCGAAAGGAGGGCGGACACAAATTTCCACTCCAGAAACCGGTATACTACCCATCCACTATCCTTACACCATGAAAATCCCGGTACCCTCATTACCAAAAGATAGCATATGCGGTATTCATGGCATTCCGGCAACAACAGTACTTCCAAGAGTGTTCGATTACGGTGGCTTCCGAAGTACCACTCAATGATATAATCAACAACCACGATGCTACGGGTCGGATTGCCAAGTGGGCTATCGAGCTCCTACCATTTGACATAACATACAGACCACGCCGGTCCATTAAATCCCAAGTATTGGCCGACTTCGTCGCTGAATGGACAGATGCCGAACTCCCTAGAGAGTACGACACATATTCCAATTGGGTCATGTACTTCGATGGCTCGAAAATGCTGGCTGGTTTAGGAGCAGGCGTCGTTTTAACGTCCCCCACTGAAGACACAGTCCAGTATGTACTCCAAATATTATACACAGACTCCAACAATGCAGCCGAATACGAAGCCTTATTGCACGGTCTTAGGATGGCTACCTCCATGGGCATAAAACGCCTGGAGGTGCGCGGGGATTCAAATCTCGCAATATCCCAAATAAATGGAGACTTCGATGCCAAGGATCCAAAGATGGCGGCCTATCATAACGCCGTACTCAAGATATCAGCTCAGTTCGAGGGACTTGAGTTACACCATGTGGCTCGAGAAAGTAATCAAGCGGCGGACGTCCTTGCTCGCATGGGCGCCAAGCACGACCCCGTCCCACCTAACATCTTTTTGGAAAAGCTCTTCAAGCCATTTGTGGTGTGGCAGGATGAGAGCGGCAATACTAGTCCGGATCTGACCATACTCCCATATTCCAAACACAATACTGATATCACCAAGGGCTCAGGCACCGAAATAACACCATCGGCCCATCTAATAATGGCAATATTTGCGCCATGGACCGAACCGTTCTTGGCCTACCTTAATAGACGAGAGCTCCCTGCAGACCAGAATGAGGCTCGCTGCATTGTTTGGCGCTCGAAAGCCTACAAGGTCCATGATGGAGAGCTCTACAAGAGAAGTGCCACCGGAGTCCTTCAAAGATGTATCTCCGAAGAAGAAGGAAGGTAACTCCTGGCTGAAATCCATGCTGGCCTCGGCGGTCACCACGCCGCGGCTCGGGCCCTTGTAAGTAAGGCCTTCCGTACAGGTTTCTTCTGGCCGACGACCCGAGCAGACGCACATGACTTGGTCCAACGTTGTGTCGATGCCAACTCTTCTCCAAGCAAAGCCATATGCCGCCTACTGCACTACAAACAATCCCTATTACTTAGCCTTTTGCGGTCTGGGGGCTTGATATGGTGAGACCCCTTAAAGGAGGGAGCCATAAGAAAAAATATCTGCTAGTCATGGTAGATAAATTCACCAAGTGGATAGAGGCCAAACCAGTGAAAACGGCCGAAGCTGGACCGGTGATAGACTTTATATCCGGTGTCGTGCACCGTTATGGTGTCCCACACAGCATCATTACTGATAACGGCTCCAATTTCATAGCCGATGAAGTGAAATCCCGGTGTGCAAAATTGGGCACTAAACTCGATTACGCCTCGGTCTATCATCCACAAACAAATGGTCAAGTCGAATGAGCTAATGGTCTTATTATGAGCCGCATTAAGCCTAGACTAGTGCGGTCTTTGAAAGAATCAGACATGCATTGGGTTGAGGAGCTCGACTCCATACTCTGGGGGCCGCGGACCACGCCCAATCGCACTACCGGATATACACCCTTCTTCATGGTGTACGGTGCAGAGGATGTGTTGCCCTGCGACATTATTCATGACTCACCTCGAGTGCGCGTGTATGAAGAGAGAGAGGTCGAGCTTGATCGGCACGATGTCTTAGATGCCCTGGAGGAAGAGCACGACGTCGCAAAAGCCCGTTCCGCATTTTATCAACAGCAGGCTCGCAGATATCAAAGCAGAGAAGTGTGGGCCAAGACTTATAACGTTGGCGAACTCGTTCTGCGCTTACCAGAGAAGAAAAAGGACAAACTCAAGCCCAAGTGGGAGGGTCCCTTCATCATAGATGAAGTTCTCACTGGAGGAGTGTACCGCCTGCGTGATGCATCGGACAACCGTTTAGAGCCGAACCCGTGGAATGCCGCCAGACTCCGAAGATTCTACGCCTAGAGCCGGACTCTTTGTTCATCTTCTTCTCCCTTTGTTTCCATTATTTTCTTTTCCTCTATTTAACTTTTTGTTTAGCTCTTTAGCTCTTGTGCGGCCAAACCGCAAACCTATGATGTGCGTATCCTTAAATGTATACATTCATAATACCTAGGGGCTTCTTTTACAGAAGCTTATTATTATTTTCCGAGCATCAAGCTCAACTCATATGTGTCCTCTTCCGCATATGTACCTTTTCTTCGCCATTATATGCATCGTTATGACTTAAGTTTTGGCCAAGCTAGGTTGCTTGGCTCCTGTGCTTATGCCCTACGTTCCCATTTGTTCGGCTAGGGCATAAAGGGAGCACCTCTGCCATTGTTACTGTCGGGTCATCCGGACGTGTACCTCAGACTGGGTGAAGCCAAAAGCTAGCATTCTTAAGGGAATATTTGGTCGGCGAACTAAAGACGTTTTACCTTCATCACACCATGAACCCCCAGATGTTACGTATCCTGCAATTTTTCAGTCACAGTTCGGACATGCATACTAACCTAGGGAAAGGAACCCTTAACGGAACTATTCTCCCTGGAAGATGTTTCTTACAATCAACATGTAATATAACATAGCTAGTCGGATACAACTTGTCTGTTCAAGCAACTATGACCCCTACGCCTGGTTTCCATGCATGCCCCTGTTTATATTACTGAGCGGGTATTCGGAAACACTTCGAGCCTTTTGGTCCAGAGGTCAAAGCAAAAAGGTCTGCCATGACAATCATTTTACAATCCGACTAGGGACAAATTTGTCAATTGATGTACATAGTCACTTGGACTAAAAAACTTCTTCCTCTATGCCATCCAATAGGTTATCTAGCCTACAATCCTGTTGGGAATACTTGGCGGCTATCTTTACCTGGTCATACGCCAGGCTAACTGGAATTTCTTTTCCATCCAACCCTCGAGGTCCGACCCGGGCCATATGATTCAGATCGAGCTTCGTATACCGTGTTTTCACCATGGCCCAGGCCTCTCGCGCACCTTCTCGACAGGCCGATATCTTCCATAATCAGAAGCGCCGCCGAGCTCCCTGGAATAGCTTCACAAGCTCCTCCATACTTCCTGGAGGAGAGGCGGGCGCCCACAAAGCTTTGGCAATGCTCTGCATTGCTTGCCGAGCTCGCTCATGCAATTGGGACAGCTCTTGCAGAAGGTCGCCTTGAGAACCGGACATTTCCTCTTCGGGACGGCCAGTCAGCATACCTACAGTCATAAATCTATCAGACCATTTCTTTGCTGAAATGCATAAAGGTAAGGTCAAAAACATACTGAATATGCCGCCTTGTAGCATCCTATTCTCCTTGACGGCGTCAGCAAGCTGGGCTCGCACATCTTTTAGTTCTTCGCCTAGCAGGGCGTTGGAATCCTGCAGCTTGTTCTTTTCATCTCTGACCCGTGTCAGCACACGTTCGCCTGCTGCATGTTGCCTTTTGGCCTCCTGTTCACTAGCCTGGGCGATTTTCAGTTTTTCAACCAGTTGCTCTACTAATCATGTCAACGGAAACACAAAAGTATTAATATTACTGGTATATGATTATACTTTTTCTGATAAAAGGAAACATTAGCAGGCGATGCCCCCTTGGATTTCTCCAATTCGGCGGTAGCCGCAGCTAGCTGGGTCTGACACTTTTCCAGCTCTTGAGACAGCAGGATATTCTTCTATGTACCTGATTATACAATGATCCTTAAATCAGTTGTATCAACTGCTTCAAGTCTCGGGGGCTACTGGTATATGAGTATCAAATTTACACTTACCTGCATATCTTTTAAATGTTGGTCCGTGGCTCTGGCAAGTCCATCCCGAGCAGCTCGGATCTATGGATCGGCCGAGCTGAAGGCATCGAATGCCTCTTTTGAAAAGCCGGGGTCACGAAGAGCAGCCCTCCGGTGCCGATGATTCATGGCGCTCTCCACTTCAGAGTTTGTGACAGACATATCATCTGAATCCTCTATGGTAGGACTGTCCAGCGCCACTCCCGTGTCAGCCCCCGTCCATAGGGCTGGGTCTGGAATCTGACTAGTGGAGGTGCGACTGGCAGGATCCCCGGACATAGTCCGGTGGACACTCTTCCTGATAAAATGTAGCAGATAATGTCACAGTTTGATGTGACGACCAGGAGGCATATTTTAAAAGAAAACCATACCTCTTTGATGAAGTTTCTGCCGTACTATCGTTTGCCTTCCTCTTCTAAGACTTGCTCGGCACGGGCGCCGCTCTCCTAGGAGATGCCTCTGGTGCGCGTTGAGGCGTCGATCGCCTCCCCTTTGGAGCACAAGATAGTGCGGTAGGTGAGGCGTAATAAGGAAACTCTTTCGAAGAAGGTGTCTCTTGATTACTTACATGTGAAGCAGGAAGGAGGCCGGGATAATCGGCCATGATTGGCACTACTGTGCCATCATAGCTAGCCTGGTAGAATACTCCATCCTCAAGATCCACAAATATGTCCGGATCCTCTTCGAATCAGGGGTCAAGGTCCCGATTGCAATCCTATGGCTGTGGGCGGGGTTATGGATCCTCTCGGTAACCTTCCACCATTCTTGTTACAAACAGATGGGTTAATGCCCATTAAAAATGACTCAGGGAGAGGATTGAGTAAAGTGGTGGGATTAGAACTCACCCAGCTCAGAGGATTGTACATGGAAAATCCGTCTCGACGTTCAAGACGAGTGAACTCCTCTTTCTCCCCTTTGTACAGTTCGGCCAATATTTTGGCCAAAGCGGCGGGGGTGTCTAGACCCTTCCAACCGCAGTGTGAGGCGTCATCTTCGCCATTATAGCGCCACATGGGGAGCCCTCTGTATTGGAGTGGCTGGACACCCCACACTATGGAAGTCGCCATCACCTCGATTATTGATAATCCGGACTGGGAAAGTGTCCTTATCTTGCCCATCAATTGACAGACTTCCACGCTATCTTCCTCCTCGAGGCTCCGAGGGCACCAGCTGTGGCGTTTCTTCAATGGAGCATTTGAAAATTCGGGAAGACCCATCCGAACTGGGTCGGGGAGAGCGACGTCCTCAATATAGAACCATTCTGAGGGCCATTCTTCGAGCGCCTTCTTCGGCGTGCCAGACAGGTATCCGGTCCCGGCTATGCGCCATACTTCGGCGCCGCCCACCTCGAATATCGACCCTTCTCGGTTGCAAGGGACGAGGCAGAATAGCTTCCTCCACAAATCAAAGTGGGCTTCACAGCCCAGGAAAATCTCGCATAGGGTAACAAAACCCGCAATGTGCAGGACAGAGGCCGGCATGAGGTTGTGCAGTTGGAGGCCGTAATACTCCAGGAGTCCATGAAGGAAAGGGTGGATTGGAAACCCGACGCCTCTCAACAAGTAAAATACGAAGCACACCCATTCCCCCTGGTTGGATTGGGGAAATTTTCCGCCAGGACTTCGCTTGTGAAGGAGGTCAATCCTGCTCGAACAGGGACCAGATCCACGGGGGGAAGGAATCCCTGTGTTTGGAGCTTAACCAACTGCTCATGGGATACGGAGCATCTCTCCCAATCGCCTTTTTCGGAGCCGTGAGGGCGGGAGGAGGAACTAGGGACGCTAGCCATGTTGAATGGTTTCCCCTGGCAAGACTCTGAGGATTTTCCACTGGGTGTGGAATGGATCTGAGATCCAGTCCCTTTAAATAGAGGCCTTTCTTATGTGGCCGGAGGGGGGTTATGCAAAAATACCCCGACCTCTCGAATTCGCTCGACATGTGGAAGTAGAAGGTGTGGAGGCACAGAAGCCGACGGGTGCGACATTAAATGAAGAGCCGAATACAGCTCTTTAAGTTAGGTACTTTGAAGTGATCGGAGGAGGAACCCGCCTTGCAATGCCGAAGACAATCTGCACGCAGGACACCTCGTCATTGAAGCCTGGTTCGGGGGCTACTGAGGGAGTCCTGGATTAAGGGGTCCTCGGGCGTCCGGCCTGTGTGACGAAGGCCGGACTATTGAGCCATGAAGATATAAGATAGAAGACTTCCTCCCGTGTCCGTATAGGACTCTCCTTTGCGTAGAAGGCAAGCTAGGCGGTCGGATATACTATTTCCTTTCTATGTAACCGACTTTGTACAACCCTAGGCCCCTCCCGTGTCTATATAAACTGAAGGGTTTAGTCCGTAAAGGCAATCATAATCTGACAGGCTAGACTTTTAGGGTTTAGCTATTACAATCTCGTGGTAGATCAACTCTTGTAACCCCCATACTCATCAATATCAATCAAGCAGGACGTAGGGTATTACCTCCATCAAGAGGGCCCAAACCTGGGTAAAACTTCGTGTCCCCTGTCTCCTGTTACCATCAACCTTAGACGCATAGTTCGGGACCCCCTACCTGAGATCCACCGGTTTTGACACCGACAGTAAGCACAGGAGCCAGGCAACCCATCTTGGCCAAAATCTTAAGTCAAATTGATGCATGTTTATGGCTTTATAACGATGATTACGGAAGGCAGCCCTTGTATATTAAATACGAATGCGATGATATGTTTACTTTGACTCTGTTTCGGCCATTTATCAGTGGAAAGTGGCCCATTGTCGGCTTCCACCCCCTTGTAGATGCTACGCGGGGTGTTTCTGCAATAACAAAACAACCCCTAGCCGACGTCTCGGTGCCCGAAGGCGGTTGTGTTAGTAGAAACGAGGCAATCAGATATGCGGGCTTTATAACTTTAACTTAGTCATAGGAGCTTTAAGTTGGGAGGCCAGTAACTAGCCCACAGTTAGTGTTCAGCGACAGTCGAGGTCAAGCCTTAAACACTTCGGTCACTGTTATGAACGACATCATTTAACACAGGGTGACCTCTATCGATCTTATAGTTTAATATAGTCATCGGATCACTGACCAGTTTACTCTTATAGTGATAGTCAGTTTTCTGCTCTCTCCACTGAGGCACTTAACCATGCTAGCTGGAAGCACAATCGAAGTGGTTCTCCCTTTGTGCACCTAGCCAAACAAAGCAGAATGTAGGAGGCAAGCACAGGAGCCGGGCAACCCAACTATTGACCGAAGACATAATTCAAAACTGATGCATATATAGCAATATCCGAGAATGTTTTTGCTAAACCTCTAAAGGTGTCTAGCGTTGCACTGCGGGACTTATGCTGGAAACACACAAATAGTTTAAAAGTGCTATAGGCTTGGAAAACCAAAAAATATCAGTAAAAACTTGACGTTCGAACTAGATCGAGTGTTCAGTGCCAATCCAAAAATTGATCTTAAAAAATGTGTTTCTTTCATGCTTTAACATGACACTCCTATCTCAAGACTTCAAGCGGGTCAGCCTACGGCTTCAACCTCCTATCTCGAAGGCGGAGTACTTCACGTTAGGCCAGTTTAGCAAACTAAACTCTAGCGGCTTTGAGAGAGAAATTAGGCTCCTCGGCTATTGACCACACACTCGCGTCGAAAAAAGGAGTGATAGAAAAAGACTTTGCAATGACTAAGAAGAAAACACCTATTATAAAACAGCTCACATAAATTTAAGAGCCCCCAAGTGTTCGCCCGAACTTTAAATGTGTCTTAACTGACCGTCGGCTTCCCCCTCTTCGATCAAGGGCCGAAAAGTTTTATGTACTCCATCTGTCAAGAATATCGACGGTGTTTTCGATAACCAGGCAATCAGGCCATAAGGCTGTAACAGACAAAGCACGCTCAGGGAACTTATGCTATATTACTGATGAAGTGTAAGAAGCATCTTCGAAGAAAATAGTACCCCCACCAATACATTTCTTCGGTTGCTCATTGTTACTATGAGACTTGTGCAATAGATTTTTTGTACTCATGAGTTCCGTTGTGTGCCGACCATGATTGAAAACAATAAGAGCGCTAGCTTTCGGCTTCACCCATTTTGAGGTCCGAGCTTGGATGACCCGATCGTGACAATCGCAGAGGTGCTCCCTTTACTCCCTAGTCGAACAATCGGGAACATAGGGGTAAACATAGGAGCAAGGCAACCCATCTTGTGGAACACGTAAGTCAACATGGTGCATATTGTGGCATAATACATGAACAAGGAACGAAGCCGTACAAGTATAATCATATGCAAGAGGGAAGGCTTCATAAAGGAAGCCCCCAAGTAAACGGGGTTTTCAATTTGTGTGTCACAAACAAAGTTTTGACAAGGAAGTTTTTCACAAACAACTCTTTGCCAAAAAGTATAATGCTTGGTTGAACCGAACAAAATTTTAAAAAATAAAACCTTGAGCATAAAAGCGACTTAGCTGGTTATTGTGTTCGGCATTGATGACGCAGTCCGAGCTTACGGCGGGACGAGGTCCCAGCCCCCAAGCCGGTCCCAAGGTGGCAGAATGAAGAGCTCGACGCTCCGAAGGGGCGACATAGCACCGCCGATGTAGGCCGGCAATGTGACGCCGAAGTACCTGGCATTGGTTAATGAAGTGATGACGAAGCCCCCGGTCCAGCCAAGGTGACAGTGATGTATACTACACAACCTTCTTCTTGTAGACGTTGTTGGGCCTCCAAGTGCAAAGCTTTGTAGGACAGTAGCAAATTTCCCTCAAGTGGATGGCCTAAGGTTTATCAATCCATGGGAGGCGTAGGATGAAGATGGTCTCTCTCAAAGAACCCTGCAACTAAATAGCAAAGAGTCTCTTATGTCCCCAACACACCCAATACAATGGTAAATTGTATAGGTGCACTAGCTCGGCGAAGAGATGGTGATACAAGTGTAATATGGATGGTAGATATAGCTTTTTTTAATCTGAAAATATAAAAACAGCAAAGGTAACTAATAATAAAAGTGAGCAAAAACGGTATTGCAATGCGTTAAAACAAGGCCTAGGGTTCAGACTTTCACCAGTGCAAGTTCTCTCAACAATAATAACATAATTAGATCATATAACTATCCCTCAACATGCAACAAAGAGTCACTCCAAAGTCACTAATAGCGGAGAACAAATGAAGAGATTATTGTAGGGTATGAAACCACCTCAAAGTTATCCTTTCTGATCGATCTATTCAAGAGTCCATAGTAAAATAACACGAAGCTATTCTTTCCGTTTGATCTATCCTAGAGTTCGTACTAGAATAACACCTTAAGGCACAAATCAACCAAAACCCTAATGCCACATAGATACTCCAATGTCACCTCAAGTATCTGTGGGTATGATTATACGATATGCATCACACAATCTCAGATTCATCTATTCAACCAACACAAAGAACTTCAAAGAGTGTCCCAAAGTTTCTACCGGAGAGTCAAGACGAAAATGTGTGCCAACCCCTATGCATAAGTTCACAAGGTCACGGAACTCGCTAGTTGATCACCAAAACATACATCAAGTGGATCATGTGAATATCCCATTGTCACCACAGATAAGCACATGCAAGACATACATCAAGTGTTCTCAAATCCTTAAAGACTCAATTCGATAAGATTAAGGGAAAACTCAATCCATTACAAGAGAGTAGAGGGGGAGAAACATCATAAGATCCAACTATAATAGCAAAGCTCGCGATACATCAAAATCATGCCAAATCAAGAACACGATAGAGAGAGAGAGAGAGATCAAACACATAGCTACTGGTACATACCCTTAGCCCCGAGGGTGAACTACTCCCTCCTCATCATGGAGAGCACCGGGATGATGAAGATGGCCACCAGAGAGGGATTCCCCCCTCCGGCAGGGTGCGGGAACGGGTCTAGATTGGTTTTCCGTGGCTAAAGAGGCTTGCGGCGGCGGAACTCCCGATCTAGGTGATGTTCTGGAAGTTTGGGTATATATAAGAGGTGTTGGAGTCGGGAACAAGTCAGGGGGGTCCCCGAGGCGGCCACGAGGTAGGGGGCGCCCCCCCCCCCACACTCGTGGGTGCCTCGGGACTCTTCTGGCCCATCTCCGGTACTCTGTGGGCTTCTTCTGGGCCAAAAATAATCTCCGTGAAATTTCAGGTCAATTGGACTCCGTTTGGTTTTCCTTTTCTGCGATACTCAAAAACAAGGAAAAGCAGAAACTAGCACTGGCACTGGGCTCTAGGTTAATAGGTTGGTCCCAAAAATCATATGAAATAGCATATAAATGCATATAAAACATCCTACATGGATAATATAATAGCATGGAACAATCAAAAATTATAGATACGTTGGAGACGTATCAGACAGCGCTGCTCAATCCGAATCATTTACCTGTGCACAGAAGATAGTGCAAGCCGAAGATAATAGTAATAATGATTAAAAAAATTAATAAAAGTTGCATGATTAATAATTTATACAAAGTGAGTAATAAAAGAACTATGGCATGTGTGTCGAACACTCGATGAGGTAGAGCTCCCTCAGCGATGCCGAAGTCCCGAGGAAACCGAACATCTCGGTATGGCAATTCGACAAACAAGGTGATCACGTGAGCCGATTTAGGCCGATTAGAACGACGACGTCGGCTTGCTGAAGTGACCGCGTGATGCAGTCAAAGTCGATTACCTACACATGTAAAATAGTGCAGTCCAACAATAATAATATAAATATATAAAAATCGTCGCGTAATTAATTTACGCAAAATAATTTATTTGAAGATATGTGGCCTGGCGCCGAAGTCAATGTCGATGCAGGGCATCAGCGTGATGCGGTAAATGCATCGCAAAGCCTGAATTCATAGGTCAGTCTGAGTTCCGGATGCGGCGTTCACTGAACTGTGTACGGAAACTGACCGAACCATCACGCGACTGTCGTTAATGCGGCCACCATTTGATAGACCAGTGTACATATGATGGAACAAACCAGAGTAATAATTCCACGGGAAAAATAAACCCGAACAAACAAAAATTACTAGGATTAATAGCACCTGGTTTATTTGTTGTACCAATCTGAAGAAAGGTGACTCCAAAAATTGGGACTCGATCCGCACACCCATTGCCTGATGGGCGATAAAATGACGGCATGGCGATGCTGGCAAAGGTTGGCTCACCGAGGCAAAGCCCCCGGTCCAGCTAACGTGACAAAGCTGGTCGACTGGTGACGTCGAAGTCACTGGGGTATGTTGATGAAGAAATAGCAAAGTCCCCGGTCCAGCCGAGGTGTCGAAGCCTCCATGTCAGCCGATCAGTCGAAGCATGTCAGCTGGTGACGCGAAGTCACCAGAGAAGGTTTGATGAAGATATGGTGAAGCCCCCGGTCCAGCCGAGGTGACGGAGCAGACCAGTTACGTTGCAGTTGTCGTGTCAGCCGAGGTGTTGAAACAGTTCGACGTGATGGACATCGGCTTGAAGAAGCAACAGTGCGGCCATGCCGACACAGGTCGTAACTTGTGACGCCGTCAATGCCGGCTTGATGAAGTGACATGCAGCGATGCCGGTGTGCCTGCTCCGTGTGATCCGTGGGGTGGCGATGTTGGTGATGATTTATCCTTTACGATTCCGAACTCTGGTTCGGCTCGCCGAGATGATGATCCGAAGAAGTTGAGCTCGGCTCAACAAAGCGACGATGTGTATAGTGCAGGTCAGCAGCCATGAAGCAATATTGTTGGACTGGTTTGACACTAGCATGATGGTGAAGATTACCTCCGAAAAGGAGAAAAAATTGTGAGCATGTGTTCGGATACAAAACACAATACCCTAGAAAGAGATTCTTCCAAAAAGATTGTCCAATATCTCGTTCATGAAAAGAGATGAACTCTTGTCAGATTCGTATTCGCGCAGAAAACAGATCCAAAAAGCGATGCACTAATCGGACGGTTCCTAGAGTTTGAACGGTCGGATCGAGCTAAAATTTTGAGAGGTGGTAGATATGGAAATTACTCAGCAGATGAATGATTGGATCTTCCAAATAACCTCCAAGCTGGGCTCTGGAGACCATGCCCTAAACTCGTCCTGATTCCTGTCCAGACTCGACAGGGCTCCGATATATCGAAGATCGGCGGAGATTGCTCCATCGAAACGCGACGAAATTTTACAGGGTTGTTGTAGAATCAATTACGCACAATTCCACTGAAGGAATCGTTAAAGCGATGCTCGAGGAGGTGGTGGTAGCGGATACAAGTTCGTTGTTCGGAAAAATAGCACGGTCAAACAAGGGCAATGTTGACGTTGAGCCCCCGAGCTCCACGGATGATTCCTCCATGATCATGATAGAGATCGGAGTTGATGTTGATGAAGGCCCTCATCCGAACATGACGATTGGAGGCAGGGCATAGTCCTTGGTCAAGCCAAGGTGACCAGTCGAGCTGGTGACGAAGACGCCGACATCACAGTTGATCTGTAGGCGAGCCATTGATCTTTTGCCGATCACACAATAGAACTCTCAATGAAAGCACCATTGTCGGTATTAAAACCGGCAAATCTTGGGGTATGGGGTCCCGAGCTGTGGATTCTCGGATCAATGGTAACAGGAAAAAAGGAGATGATGTTTTACCCAGGCTCGGGCCCTCTTGATGGAGGTAAAACCCTACATCCTGCTCTTGTTTATATTAATGGAGTTTCAAGTATAGAGTTGATCTACCGTGAGATCATATGTTGTGGTCTAAAACCTGAGGGTATGATGAATAATGTCATAATGATCTAGCATATCCCTATCGACTAGCCCGGCCTCGGCTTATATAATGTACCAGAGGCATAGGATACCAAGTCCTAGTCGAATACGTCGGTGGAGAGGAGTCCTTGTCTTGATCACCAAGTCTTGTGGAATCTTCCTCGTGTATGCATCGGCTGTCCGAATAGGCCCATGAGTAAACGGCCATGGGGGTCCTCGGCCCAATCCAACTGATCGGGAGACGATGTGGTGAGTACCCCCTAGTCTAGGACACCGTCACCTTTCCCTATCCCACTCCTTCCTTCCCCCTCCTAGTAGGACTAGGAAAGGATGAATCCTACTCCTACTAGGAGGAGGACTCCTCCCCTCCTTGGGTGCCCCAAGGGCCGGCCGGCCTTCCCTTGCTCCTTTATATACGGGGGCAGGGGGCACCCTAGAACACAAAAGTTGACATTATTTAGCTGTGTGCGATGCCCCCTTCCACCATAATCCACCTCGGTCATATCATTGCAGTGCTTAGGCGAAGCCCTGTGCCGGTAGCTTCATCATCACCGTCATCATGCCATCGTGCTGGCGAAACTCTCCCTCGACACTCAGCTGGATCTAGAGTTCGCGGGACGTCACCGAGCTGAACGTGTGCATATCCCGAAGGTGCAGTATCTTTGGTGCTAGGATCGGTCGGATCATGAAGACGTTCGACTACATCAACCGCGTTGTCATAACACTTCCTCTTATGGTCTACAAGGGTACGTGGACTATACTCTTCCCTCTCGTTGCTATGCATCACCTAGATAGATCTTGCGTGTGCATAGTATTTTTTTTAAATTATTGCGTTCCTCAACAGTGGCATCAAAGCCAGGTCTATGCGTAGATGTTATATGCACGAGTAGAACACAAAGGATTTGTGAGCGTGGGTATATACATATTGCTTGCCGTCACTAGTTGATTCTTGATTCAGCGGTATTGTTGGATGAAGCGGCTCAGACCAACATTACGCATACGCTTACGCGAGACTGGTTCTACCGACATGCTTCGCACACAGGTGGCTAGTGGGTGTCAATTTCTCCAACTTTAGTTGAATCGGATTCAATGAACAGGGTTCTTTCTGAAGATCAAAAAGCAATCACTATACTGCGTTGTGGTTTTTTATACGTATGTAAGAACGGTTCTTGCTCAACCAGTAGCAGCCACGTAAAACTTGCAACAACAAAGTACAGGACGTCTAACTTGTTTTTGCAGGGCATGTTGTGATGTGATATGGTCAAGACGTGATGAGATATAAATTGTTGTATGAGATGATCATGTTTTGTTAAAGTTATCAGCAACTGGCAGGAGCCTTATGGATGTCTCTTTATTGCATAAGATGCAAGCACCGTATAATTGCTTTACTCTATCGCTATGCGATAGAAATAGTTGCAAAAGCAATAGATGGCGAGAAGACCATGTGACAACATGTTGATAAAGATCAAGATGATGAAGATCACGGTGTCAAGCCAGTGACGATGGTGATCATGACGGTGCTTTGGAGATGGAGATCGAAGGCACAAGATGATGATGGCCATATCATATCACTTATATTTGATTGCATGTGATGTTTATCCTTTATGCATCTCATTTTGCTTAGTTTGGTGGTAGCATTATAAGATGATCTCTCACTAAATTTCAAGGTACAGGTGTTCTCCCTGAGTATGCACCATTGTGACAGTTCTTCATGCTGAGACACCACGTGATGATCAGGTGTGATAAGCTCTACATTCACATACAACGGGTACAAGCCAATTTTGCACATGCAGAATACTCGGGTTAAACTTGATGAGCCTAGCATATGCAGATATGGCCTCAGAACATTGAGACCGAAAGGTCGAGCGTGAATCATATAGTAGATATGATCAACATAGTGATGTTCACCATTGAAAACTACTCCATCTCATGTGATGATTGGACATGGTTTAGTTGATATGGATCACGTGATCACTTAGATGATTAGAGGGATGTCTATCTAAGTGGGAGTTCTTAAGTAATATGATTAATTGAACTTAAATTTATCATGAAATTAGTCCTGATAGTATTTGCATATCTTTGTTGTAGATCAATTACTCGCGTATAGCTTCCCCGTTATATTTATGATATGTTCCTAGAGAAAACTATGTTGAAAGATGTTAGTAGCAACGATGCAGACTAGCTTCGTGATCCGAGGATTATCCTCATTGCTGCACAGAAGAATTATGTCCTTGGTGCACCGCTAGGTGATGGACCTATTGCAGGAGCAGAGGCAGACGTTATGAACGTTTGGCAAGCTCGGTATGATGAGTACTTGATAGTTTAGTGCGCCATGCTTTATGGCTTAGAACCGGGAATTCAAAAACGTTTGAACGCCACGGAGCATATAAGATGTTCCAAGAGTTGAAATTAGTATTCCAGACTCATGCCCGTGTCGAGAGGTATGAGACCTCTGATAGTACTTTGCCTACAGGATGGAGGAGAATAGCTCAACTAGTGAGCATGTGCTCAGATTGTCTGGGTACTACAATTGCTTGAATCAAGTGGGAGTTAATCTTCCAGATAATATAGTAATTGACAAAGTTCTCTAGTCACTATCACCAATTTATTAGAACTTAGTGATGAACTATAATATGCAAGGGATGACGAAAGTAATTCCCAAGCTCTTCGCGATGCTGAAATCGGTGAAGGTAGAAATCAAGAAATAGCATCAAGTGTTGATGGTTAACAACACCACTAGTTTCAAGAAAAGGGCAAAGGGAAAGAAAGAGAAACTTCAAAGAAGAATAGCAAGCAAGTTGCTGCTCCCATGAAGAAGCCCAAAGCTGGACCCAAGCCTAGAACTGAGTGCTTCTACTTCAAAGGAAATGGTCACTGGAAGTGGAACTGCCCTAGATACTTGGCGGATAAGAAGGATGGCAAAGTGAACAAAAGTATATTTGATATACATGTTATTGATGTGTACTTTACTAGTGTTTATAGCAACCCCTCAGTATTTGATACTGGTTTAGTTGCTAAGAGTAGTAACTCGAAACAGGAGTTGCAAAATAAACAGAGACTAGTTAAGGGCGAGGTGATGATGTGAGTTGGAAGTGATTCCAAGGTTGATAAGATCGCCATCGCACACTCCCTTTACCTTTGGGATTAGTGTTGAACCTAAAATAATGTTATTTGGTGTTCGTGTTGAGGATGATATGATTTGATCATGTTTATTGCAATACAGTTATTCATTTAAGTCAAAGAATAATTCTTATTATGTTTACATGAATAAAACCTTCTGAGGTCATACACCCAAGGTGAATGGTTTATTGAATCTCGATCATAGTGATACACATATTCATAATATTGAAGCCAATAGATGCACAGTTAATAATGATAGTGCAACTTATATGTGGCACTGCCGTTTAGGTCATATTGGTGTAAAGCGCATGAAGAAACTTCATGCTGATGGGCTTTTGGAATCACTTGATGCTTGCGAACCATGCCTCGTGGGCAAGTTGACTAAAACTCCATTCTCCGGAACAATGGAGCAAGCAACTGACTTATTGGAAATAATACATACTGATGTATGCAATCCGATGAGTGTTAAGGCTCGCAGCGGGTATCGTTATTTTCTGACCTTCACAGATGATTTGAGCAGATATGGGTATATCTGCTTGATGAAATATAAGTCTGAAACATTTGAAAAGTTCAAAGAATTTTAGAGTGAAGTGGAAAATCATTGTAACAAGAAAATAAAGTTTCTGCGATCTGATCGTGGAGGACAATATTTGAGTTACGAGTTTGGTCTTCATTTGAAACAATGCGGAATAGTTTCGCAACTCACGCCACCCGGAACACCACATCGTAATGGTGTGTCCGAACGTCATAACCGTACTTTATTAGATATGGTGCGATCTATTATGTCTCTTTCCGATTTATCACTATCATTTTGGGGTTATGCATTAGAGACAACTGCATTCACATTAAATAGGGCACCATCAAAATCCATTGAGACGACGCCTTATGAACTGTGGTTTGGCAAGAAACCCAAGTTGTCGTTTCTTAAAGTTTGGGGCTGCGATGCTTATGTGATAAAACTTCAACCTGATAAGCTCGAATCCAAATCAGAGAAATGCGTCTTCATAGGATACCCAAAGGAGACTGTTGGGTACACCTTCTATCACAGATCTGAAGGCAAGATATTCGTTGCTAAGAATGGATCCTTTCTAGAGAAGGAGTTTTTTTCGAAAGAAGTGAGTGGGAGGAAAGTAGAACTTGATGAGGTAATTGTACCTACTCCCTTATTGGAAAGTAGTTCATCACAGAAATCAATTCCAGTGATTCCTACACCAATAAGTGAGGAAGCTAATGATGATGATCATGAAACTTCTGATCAAGTTACTACAAAACCTCGTAGGTCAACCAGAGTAAGATCCACACCAGAGTGGTACGGTAATCCTGTTCTGGAGGTCATGTTCTTGACCATGACGAACCTACGAACTATGAGCAAGCGATGATGAGCCCAGATTCCGCGAAATGCTTGAAGCCATGAAATCTAAGATGGGATCCATGTATTAGAACAAAGTATGGACTTTGATTGACTCTCCTGATGATCAGTGAGCAATTAAGAATAAATGGATTTTCAAGAGGAAGACGGACACTGATAGTAGTGTTACTATCTACAAAGCTCGAATTGTCGCAAAAGGTTTTTGACAAGTTCAAGATGTTGATTATGATGAGATTTTCTCACGCGTAGCGATGCTTAAGTCTGTCCGAATCATGTTAGCAATTGCCACATTTTATGAAATCTGGCAAATGGATGTCAAAAATGCATTCCTTAATGGATTTCTTAAAGAAGAGTTGTATATGATGCAACAAGAAGGTTTTGTCAATCCTAAAGGTGCTAACAAAGTGTGCAAGCTCCAGCGATCCATCTATGGACTAGTGCAAGCATCTCAGAGTTGGAATATATGCTTTGATAAAGTGATCAAAGCATATGGTTTTATACAGACTTGCGGTGAAGCCTGTATTTACAAGAAAGTGAGTGGGGCACTACAGCCTTTCTGATAAGTATATATGAATGACATATTGTTGATCAGAAATGATGTAGAATTTTCTGGAAAGCGTAAAGGACTATTTGAAAGGAGTTTTTCAAAGAAAGACCTCGGTGAAGCTACTTACATATTGAGCATCAAGATCTATAGAGATAGATCAAGACGCTTGATATATTTTTCAATGAGTACATACCTTCACAAGATTTTGAAGTAATTCAAAATGGAACAGTCAAAGAAGGAGTTCTTGCCTGTGTTGCAAGGTGTGAAATTGAGTAAAGACTCAAAACCCGACCAAAGCAGAAAATAGAAAGAGAATGAAAAGTCATTCCCTATGCCTCAGCCATAGGTTCTATAAATTATGCTATGTTGTGTACCAGACCTATTGTGTACCTCACCAAGAGTTTGGCAAGAGGGTACAATAGTGATCTAGGAGTGGATCACTGGCCAGCGGTCAAAATTATCATTAGAGGACTAAAGGAAATGTTTCTCGGTTATGGAGGTGATAAAAGAGTTTGTCATAAAGAGTTACGTCGATGCAAGTTTTTTACACCAATCTAGATGACTCTAAGTCTCGATCTAGATACATATTGAAAGTGGGAGCAAATTAGCTAGAGTAGCTCTGTGCAGAGTATTGTAGACATAGAAATTTGCAAAATACATACGGATCTGAATGTTGTAGACCCGTAGACTAAACTTCTCTCACAAGCAAAACATGATCACTCTTTGGGTGTTAATCACATAGCGATGTGAACTAGATTATTGACTCTAATAAATCCTTTGGGTATTAGTCACATGAAGATGTAAACTAATCACATAAAAATGTGAACTATTGGTGTGAAATCACATGACGATGTGAACTAGATTATTGACTCTAGTGCAAGTGGGAGACTGAAGGAAATATGCCCTAGAGGCAATAATAAAGTTTTTATTTATATATTTCCTTATATCATGATAAATGCTTATTATTCATGCTAGAATTGTATTAACCGAAAACTTAATACATGTGTGAATACATAGACAAACAGAGTGTCACTAGTATGCCTCTACTTGACTAGCTCGTTAATCAAAGATGGTTAAGTTTCCTAGCCATGGACAATAGTTGTCATTTGATGAACGGGATCACATCATTAGAGAATGATGTGATTGCTTGACCAATCCGTTAGCTTAGCTCTATGATCATTTAGTTTATTTCTATTGCTTTCTCCATAACTTATACATGTTGCTATGGCTATGAGATTATGCAAATTCCGAATACAGGAGGAACACTTAGTGTGCTATCAAATGTCACAACGTAACTGGGTGATTATAAAGATGCTATAAAGGTGTCTCCGATGGTGTTTGTTGAGTTGGCATAGATCGAGATTAGGATTTGTCACTCCGTGTATCGGAGAGGTATCTCTGGGCCCTCTCGGTAATGCACATCACTATAAGCCTTGCCAGCAATGTAACTAATGAGTTAGTTATGGTATATAGCATTACAGAAACGAGTAAAGAGACTTGCCGCTAACGAGACTGAACTAGGTATTGAGATACCGACGATCGAATCTCGGGCAAGTAACATACCGATGATAAAGGGAACAACGTATGTTGTTATGCGGTTTGACCGATAAAGATCTTCGTAGAATATGTAGGAACCAATATGAGCATCCAGGTTCCGCTATTGGTTATTGACCAGAGATGAGTCTCGGTCATGTCTACATAGTTCTCGAACCCGTAGGGTCCGCACGCTTAACGTTCGATGACGATCGGTATTATGAGTTTATGTGTTTTGATGTACCAAAGGTGGTCCGGAGTCCCGGATGTGATCACGGACATGACGAGGAGTCTCAAAATGGTCGAGAAATAAAGATTGATATATTGGACGGCTATATTCAGACATCGGAAGTGTTCCTAGTGGTTTTGGATAAAACCGGAGTGCCAGAGGGTTACCGGAACCCCCCGGGGAACTAATGGGCCTAGATGGGCCTTAGTGGAGAGAGAGAGGGGGGCGGCCAGGGCAGGCCGCGCGCCCCTCCCCCTTGAGTCTGAATTGGACTAGGAGGGGGCGGCGCCCCCTTTTCCTTCCCCTGTCCCACTCCTTCCTTCCCCCTCCTAGTAGGACTAGGAAAGGATGAATCCTACTCCTACTAGGAGGAGGATTCCTCCCCTCCTTGGGCGCCCCAAGGGCCGGCCGGACTCCCCCTTGCGCCTTGATATACGGGGGCAGGGGGCACCCTAGAACACACAAGTTTACATTGTTTAGCCGTGTGCGGTGCCCCCCTCCACCATAATCCACCTCGGGCATATCATTGCAGTGCTTAGGCGAAGCCCTACGTCGGTAGCTTCATCATCACCGTCATCACGTCGTCGTGCTGACGAAACTCTCCCTCGACACTCGGCTGGATCTAGAATTCACGGGACGTCACCGAGCTGAACGTGTGCATATCGTGGAGGTGCGGTATCTTTGGTGCTAGGATCGGTCGGATCATGAAGACGTTCGACTACATCAACCGCGTTGTCATAACGCTTCCGCTTACGGTCTACAAGGGTATGTGGACTATACTCTTCCCTCTCGTTGCTATGCATCACCTAGATAGATCTTGCGTGTGTGTAGGATTTTTTTTTTGAAATTACTGCCCAACATTCTTGACTATGTTGCAAGGTGTGAAGTTGAGTAAAGACTCAAAACCCGACCACGCCAGAAAATAGAAAGAGAATGAAAAATTCATTCCCTATGCCTCAGTCATAGGTTCTATAAAGTATGCTATGCTGTGTACCAGGCCTATTGTATACCTTAGCATGATTTTGGCAAAGGGAGTACAATAGTGATCTAGGAGTAGATCACTGGACAACGGTCAAAATTATCACTAAAGGACTAAGGAAATTTTTGTCGGTTATGGAGGTGATAAAAGAGTTCGTCATAAAGAGTTACGTCGATGCAATCTTTTGACACCGATCTAGATGACTCTAAGTATTGATCTAGATACATATTGAAAGTGGGAGCAATTAGCTAGAGTAGCACCGTGCAAAGTATTGTAGACATAGAAATTTGCAAAATACATACGGATCTGAATGTTGCAGACCCATAGACTAAACTTCTCTCATAAGCAAAACATGATCACTATTTGGGTGTTACTCACATAGCGATGTGAACTAGATTATTGACTCTAGTAAACCCTTTGGGTATTAGTCACATGGAGATGTGAACTAATCACATAAAGATGTGAAACTATTGGTGTTAAATCACATGACGATGTGAACTAGATTGTTGACTCTAGTGCAAATGGGAGACTGAAGGAAATATGCCCTAGAGGCAATAATAAAGTTATTATTTATTTCCTTATATCATGATAAATGTTTATTATTCATGCTAGAATTGTATTAACCGGAAACTTAGTACATGTGTGAATACATAGACAAATAGAGTGTCCCTAGTATGCCTCTACTTGACTAGCTCATTAACCAAAGATGGTTAAGTTTCCTAGCCATGGACATGTGTTGTCATTTGATGAACAGGATCACATCATTAGAGAATGATGTGATAGACTAGACCCATCCGTTAGCTTAGCACTATGATCGTTTAGTTTATTGATATTGCTTTCTTCATGACTTATACATGTTCCTATGACTATGAGATTATGCAACTCCCGAATACTGGAGGAACACTTAGTGTGCTATCAAACCTCACAACGTAACTGGGTGATTATAAAGATGCTCTACAGGTGTCTCCGATGATGTTTGTTGAGTTGGCATAGATCGAGATTGGGATTTGTCACTCCGATTGTCGGAGAGGTATCTCCGGGCCCTCTCGGTAATGCACATCACTATAAGCCTTGCAAGCAATGTGACTAATGAGTTAGTTGCGGGATGATGCATTATGGAACGAGTAAAGAGACTTGCCGGTAACGAGATTGAACTAGGTATGGTGATACCGACGATCGAATCTCGGGCAAGTAACATACCGATGATAATGGGAACAATGTATGTTGTTATGCGATTTGACCGATAAACATCTTCATAGAATATGTAGGAGCCAATATGAGCATCCAGGTTCCGATATTTTTTATTGATCGGAGATGTGTCTCGGTCATGTCTACATAGTTCTCGAACCCATAGGGTCCGCACGCTTAACGTTCGATGACGATTTGTATTATGAGTTATATGATTTGATGTACCGAAGTTTGTTCGGAGTCCCGGATGAGATCACGGACATGACGAGGAGTCTCGAAATGGTCGAGACGTAAAGATCGATATATTGGAAGGCTATATTCGGACATTGGAAAGGTTCTGAGTGGTTCGGGTATTTTTCGGAGTACCAGGGAGTTACGGGAATTCGCCGGGGGAAGTATTGGGCCTTCATGGGCCTTAGTGTAAAGGAGAGAAGGGCCACAAGGGCAGGTCGCGCGCCCCTCATGGGCTGGTCCGAATTGGACTAGGAAGGGGGCAGTGCCCCCTCTTTCCTTCTCCGTCTCCTTCTCCTTCCTTCTTCTCCTACTTGAACTAGGAAAGGGGGAAACCTACTCCTACTAGGAGTAGGAATCCCCCCCTTGGGCGCGCCCCTTGTAGCCGGCTCTCCTCCTCCTCCCCCCTTTACATAAGGGGGAGGGGGGCACCCCATAGACACACAAGTTGATCTTTTAGCCGTGTGCGGTGGCCCCCTCCACAGAAACACACCTCGGTCATATCGTTGCAGTGCTTAGGAGAAGCTCTGCGCCGGTAACTTCATTATCACCGTCACCACGCTGTCGTGCTGACGAAATTCTCCCTCGGCCTCAGCTGGATCAAGAGTTCGAGGGACGTCACCGAGCTGTATGTGTGCAGATCGCGGAGGTGTCGTGCGTTCGGTACTTGATCGGTTGGATCACGAAGACGTTCGACTACATCAACCGCGTTACTTAACGCTTCCGCTTTCGGTCTACGACGGTACATAGACATACTCTCCCCCTCTTATTGCTATGCATCTCTTAGATAGATCTTGCGTGATCGTAGGAATTTTTTTGAAATACTGCATTCCCCAACAAATACTGCATAATTTAAACCTAGACTTCACGCCACCATAGTTCGCCGGAAGTTCAGCACACATTTGAACACACAAACTTGAAAAATATAGTAGATGAACGTAATCTAAACTACTCTAGGACTTTTTGACATGGAGATAATATTCGACCACGGAGTTGGAGAGAGTGAAGGTGAGCTGCTACTCCTCTTTGGCCACCTCGAGCCGCGCGGCGGCGTCTTCTTCTCCGCCTGCAACCGCCTCCTTCGCCTCGACGAGCTCGAGCTCCGCCTCACAGAAACGCTTGGTGATCGGCCAAAGGAGGTCAGCGATCTCTTCGAACTTCCTCCATGCCCTCCGCCTGCTGCTGTGGGAGAGGGCGCGGCGCCATTCCTCGACCGGGGGGTGGATGGAGCTGTCGGCCTCATGGTCATGGCGGGCCCGCTTGTGTGGCGGTGAGCCGCCGCGGCCACCACGCCCGCGACCTCCGTTCGACATTGATCTACTCAAAGCGGGGCTGTGGTTGGGACTGGCTACTGCTCAATCAACTGAAAATGACTATTAGGTCAGTCGATTGACCCAAACTCCGTTTCAGTCAATTACGCCGCGTCCGCACAGTGCCAAGCAGCGCCACGCAGCGTCTATACAAGCCCACAGCTCTCTAGTCTGGTACGACAATATAGTATTGGCCAAGCCTTTGTGGATGACCAATGAATGGACCAAAAAAATGATGACCAATGAATAGCACTCAGACATATTTGCAAGCAATGGTTAGTGGTTATATGTACAATTTCACACATGTATATTTATTTTTATACATGTGCAATCTCACCGATGAATAACACTCTCACACATATTTATTTTTCTACATACATATATATATATGGAGAATGTATTATTACTATGCAAAACTGAGCACAATATAGCGAGATTTCTGTAAAAAAGTGTTTTCCAAAAAGTAATGGATTAGTGACATCGTCATTGTCCTTACAAAAGAAAATAAAAGAAAACTAAAAATGAAATAAAAACTTAGAAAATGAAGTTTTCTATAGAAGAACAAATTCGTGGCATTGGTATAATCCTTTCAAAAAAACAAAACAAAATCAAAATAATGAAATTTTCTAGGAAAGTACATAACACTTTAAGAAGAAAGAAAATGAAAAATGAAAAACTTTTAAAACTTGCACACAATTTTCACTGAGATTGCACTTTTTGAAATATGCAAAGATAAGCATATAATAGTGCATTGTTCTCATTCTACTATAATTTACACAAAGTGTAACTGAAATAATCTATTTCTTTAAGAAGAAAGAAAATAAAAAAAAGTTGCATACAACTTTGCACTCAAATTGCACTTTATCGTAATATGCAAAAATAATCATATAATCATGAAATTTGGGCACACATTATATATTATTTGTATGTATATAATTACACTCAGCCAAAAATCAACAAAAAAAATAACCAATAAAGGAAATAAAAAAGAAAAATTGTCAAAACTTGTACACAATTTGCACTGATACTGCACTTTTTGAAATATGCAAAGAATAAGCATATAATAGTGCATTTTTCGCATTCTACTATAATTTACACAAAGTGTAACTGAAATAATCTATTTCTTCAAGAAGAAAGAAAATATAAAAAAAACTTGCGCACAACTTTGCACTCAAATTGCACTTTATCGTAATATGCAAAAATAATCATATAATCATAAAATTTGGGCACATATTATATATTATTTGTATGCATATAATTACATTGAGCCAAAAACCCACAAAAACAAAAAATAACCAATAAAGAAAATAAAAAAGAAAAAACTTTTGAAACTTACAGACAATTTGCACTGATATTGCACTTTCTGAAATATGCAAAGAATAAGCATATAATAGTGCATTTTTCGCATTCTACTATAATTTACACATAGTGTAACTGAAATAAGGCAATTCATTTAAGAAGAAAGAAAATAAAAAAACTTGCGCACAACTATGCATCAAAATTGCACTTTATCGTAATATGCAAAAATATTCATATAATCAGGAAATTTTGGCACATATTATATAGTATTTATATGTATATAATTACACTCAGCCAGAAACCCACAAAAAACAAAAAATAACCAGTAAAGGAAAGAAAAGAAGAAAAAGAAAAATGCATAGAAATAGAAAACACAAAATTTGAAAATGAGAAAATTGCACACAATTTACACAGAAATTGCACTTTTTTATAATATGTAAGAATAAGTATATAATAGTACAATTCTCACAAAAAGAAAGTTTCCTAAGAAGGGATGAATTAGTGACATTGGTATTACCATTAAAAAAAGAAAATGAAACAAACACTAAATCAAAAACAAAATAATGAAGTTTTGCAAGAAAAAATGAATTAATGGTTTTGGTATTACCCTTCAGAAAAAAAATATGAAATAACTACTACAACAAAATCAAAATAATTAAGTTTTCTAAGTGAGAATGAGTTAGTTGCATTGATATTACCCTTTAAAAAGATAGAAATTATAAAATGATAACAAATTTTACACACAATATATACAAACAATTGCGCTTTTAATAATATTCAAGAATATGCATATGGTAGTGGAATTTTCATAGAAAATACAATTATAATGAAACCACACTATTTTAATAGTATGTAAGAAATAAGCACATAATAGTGCATTTTTCAAGAATTACAATTTATACACATATTATAAATTACTTACGTGTATATATTTTGTATTCACCCAACATCCAAAATATACCATAAAAACCGACAAAAAAAACAGAAGCAAATACACACACAAACAGCCTAATAAGAAAACACGTAACGAGCTTCAGCCCAACAAGAAATCGACTGACCCAAAATAGGGGTCAATCAAAAAACGTCTAGCCTAGTATAGGACAACACACACAACAGGAAATAAAAATAACTAGCACGCATCTTGGAGCAGCAATCAACGGTTAAAAAATCGACTGACTCAAAATGTAAAAGTCAGACAGCTGCCATGTAGCTAAAAGTGGCTATGCTTACTAGAAATGTTCACCGAAGAGGGTGGATTTGACGCCGAAGTGGGGGGATTTGCGGCGGAGGCAGATGCGGGATATGCCGGATATGAACCCTACAATGCGCCAGATCCGGTATCCGGTAAATATAGCGGTGGAGCTGGGGTTTTACCACCGTCCGTATATATTTTTCTACGAGTCAGACTTTTTTTACCGGATCCGCTCGGGCCGAAATTTCACCGTTTCCTGTAAATCGGTTAAAATTATAAGGGCCGACAAACTTATACGAGATCTGCTAGAGATGCTCGGATACCCATTCGCCAACATATGCCAAACAACGTTGTCAAGTCTAGGGTTGTACTCCCTCCGTCCGGGTTTATTAGGTCTCTCAGCATTACAAGCATGTCCCTTTTTATAAGGCCTCGCTTTGAAAAGGTGCATGCATGCAGCCATTTCATTGGTTGCATTGAAAGTCATTGTTGTTGGTGCTAAGGCTGGAAAATTAATACATTTCATGCATGCTTTTTCATTGGGTGCATGCATGTGAGAGAGTGCATTGGGAGTAGAATGAAAAAATTAATGTGAGCAAATTACTATGTGTCTTGGTCTAGGAGAAGTTGTCTTTAGGCCTAATAAACCCGAACGGAGGAAGTATCATACAAAGCACACCGATGATCAAAGCAAACATCCAAAACCCAAATAAATGTGAAAGGGTTTGATTGCTGGCAGCAGGGATTCCGCTATTCATATGACGTTGATACTTTTACCGATGGTAAAGATGGGGATGGAGATCCTGGGGAGATTTGGGATGCGTGTACGTGTATATACAATAGAGAGAAGAAGAAGTGTCCGTCGTGGGTCAACGAGGATGAGCTGCACGAGCAGTGCAGGTGCATGTGCATGTGCATGTGCAGGAGGACGCAAGCGACGCCGCTGATTCTGGGCGGTGATGGCGAGGAGCGAGGTGGACGAGGCAGAGGCCAGGAAATGCCAGTTCGATCTCATAGTTTTATGAAATTTAGAGATGCATTCCACAGTTCGGTGATAACGACCACATACATATGCGTGCAGAAACGCCGAACAAACAATATATAAGACAGCATCCATCCTCACTGATTAACAGCCAAGCTTCTTCTACTGCTAGTCTGAAGGCAGTAGTTACTGCTAGTATCACTATCGTGAGTTGCCGACTATTTGTCAATGGCGGCCTTCGCAAAGATCGCCATGGAGTGCGTGCACGATCCCCTCATCTGGCTACTTATTGCGTCGGTGGCCTTGGTCATCCTGCGAAGACGGCGGCTGAACCCGCCGCTCCCTCCGGGCCCCAAGCCGCTGCCGATCATCGGCAACATGATGATGGCGGACCAGCTGACTCACCGTGGCCTGGCGGCGCTGGCGAAGCAGTACGGCGGGTTGCTGCACCTCCGCCTGGGCTCGCTCCGCGTCTTCGCGGTGTCGACCCCGGAGTACGCGCGCGAGGTGCTCCAGGCGCAGGACGGCGACTTCTGGCACCGCCCAGCCTCCATCGCCGTCCGCTACCTCACCTACGGCTGCTCCGACATGGCGTTCGCGCGCGACGGGCCCTACTGGCGCCAGATGCGCAAGCTGTGCGTCACGAGGCTCTTCAGCCGCCGGCGCGCCGAGACGTGGCTCGCCGTGCGCGACGGGTACGGGGAGCTCGCCCGGGCCGTCGGCAGGTCCGGCGGCGAGGCCGTGAACCTCGGCGAGCTCATCTTCAAGCACACCGTGAGCGTCATCTTCCGGGCCGCCTTCGGCGTCCGCGACGTCCAAGGACTGGACGAGTTCATCCCCATGTTCAAGGAGTTCTCCAAGCTCTTAGAAGCGTTCCACGTCGGTGACTTCTTCCCTTGGCTTAGCTGGATGGGCCGACGGGGCTTCGACCGCCGCCTCCGCACCGTGCGCGCCGCTCTCGGGACGTTTGTGGACAAGATCATTGACGAGCACGTGAGGAGGGGCAAGAACCCCGACGACGCCGACGCCGACATGGTAGACGGCCTACTCGCGTTACTCGCTGATGCGAACCAAGCCAGCGGGGAGGACGACCTCCGCTTCACCCGCGACAACGTCAGGGCCATGATGATGGTAAGTACTCAAACTTAGTACCGTCTATTTCGCTGTAGTATTCGCTATACTTCTCTTAAAAAATTACTACTATTTTTAGCTCCGATGAAGTTGCACTTGATTTGCCAAATATGTATGATACTGACGACGCAATTGTTTGCCTGGACAATTATGTTGGTGAATGCAGGACATGTTGTTTGGCGGACCAGACACAGTGGGGTTCACCATCGAGTGGGCGATGGCAGAGATGATCCATTGCCCTCACATCCTCCTGCGGCTGCAGCAGGAGCTCGCCGACGTTGTGGGGCTCGACCGGATTGTTACCGAATCGGACCTCGGCAAGCTCCCCTTCCTCAAGTGCGTCGTCAAGGAGACGCTCCGACTGCACCCGCCGATCCCGATCCACCTCCACGGGACGACCAAAGATTGCGTCCTCGGTGGCTACTCGGTGCCCAGGGGCTCCCGTGTCTTCATCAACGCGTGGGCGATCAACCGCGACGGCGAGGCGTGGAAGGACCCTGACACGTTCCGGCCGTCGAGGTTCATGCCAGACGGGGAAGCCGCCGGGCTGGATCTCAAGGGCGGTTGCTATGAGTTGTTGTCGTTCGGGTCGGGTCGACGCTCGTGCCCGGCACAGGGGCTTGGTCAGCACGCCGTGGAGTTCGCCGTCGCGCAGCTTGTGCATGGGTTCGACTGGAAGCTACCCGGCGACATGAAACCGACGGAGCTCGACATGAGCGACATGAACGGTGTCACCGTGTCCCGCGCCACACGGCTCTACGCGGTTCCCACGCCCCGGCTCACTTGTCCTTTGTGATATTAATTGAAACATCGCTCTTGTTGTGACGTATTGTATGTGGAACTGCTTGTTATAAAATCGCGTGTCAGGCTTTAGATACAAACACGTGGCACACAAGTAGTACACACCATGGAGTATCGAGAGTGCAGCCGCCTTCCTCCATTTGCTCATCGTTTCATTTAAGTGCTTCAACATCCACTAGTAAAAGCAATGCTACATCTACGTAAGGGTTGTTACGTGATTAACGTAAGAGCTGAGATGGTAGTTTTTGTATGGTAGTTTTTGTTTGGAGGAAATTAGGGAGCGGGGCTCACCCAGTTGAAATCAGGGAGGCCGGAAAGATTAGTTATCGAGAGATTAAGTAAGGCTTCGTAGAGTTTTACGTAGATGTAGCATTTTTGCACTAGTAATGGCAACGATGTCGCATGCAAAGTAAGTTACATAGTACTTTTTTCCTTGTTGAAAAACCTAGGGTTTGTCTCCTCCTCCGGCGGAGGCAACCACCGAGATTTCGCCGACCCTGATCTCTCTCGCGTTCCCTTCCTCTCGTCCCGTGAGTCTCTTTGCTGACTTGTGTGATTCACGGAGGCGTTTCGAATGAAGACTAATAGGCCATGGCGGATGTAGGTGAGTCATGTCACACATGATTGGGAAGGAAGATGTAGAGGACTGCAAATGCTCGGCCTGCATGAGTATAAAGGCGATCGATTTGCCTGGAAACATGCATTGAAGAACCGAATGTGCACTCGCAGGGGTTGGCAATTACTAGGGTTCACTCCAGCGAAGGTTTTTGTCCTACTGCCCTCTATAACGACAAGAGATCTGCATGGAATCCTGCAAAATAAGTACACTGGCGTATGATCGAGCTGAACACGTTCACTATCCAATACCTTGGCGTATGATCATGCCTTGGTGATTGGAATACCACTATGAAGATGGGATGTGGTTGTTTCAAAATTAGGTTGTGATCATTGAGGAGTACAATGGATTTGAGAACCCGCGGCCGGTTACTCTGAATAAGATTGTTGTATGGAATCAAGTACTAAACTTCCCAATAACTACTTGAATGATGAAGTTGTGAGAGGTATGTGCAGAAATACGGAAGAGATCCTAGATGTTCAAATCCAGATTTTGACTGGTTATGTTGGAGCCATTGTCTGGTTGATAGTCAAGATGGATTTGAGAAGGAAGCTTGATATATTTGTCTCCATCACCAAAGGATGACAAAAGGAATGGTACCATGTCAAACATGAGAAGTTACCTACTTTTTGTGGCAACTATGGACTCATAGGTCATTAGCATGAGGAATGTGGCATTGATACGTCCATTTTGCATCATGTTTTCATGTTGATATTTATTGCATTATGGACTATTATTTCACTTTATAATACAATTTTTATGCCTTTTCTCTCTTATTTTACAAGATTTACATGAAGAGGGAGAATGCGGATAGTTGGAATTCTGGACCGGAAAGTAGCAAATCTGAGATAGCTATTCTACACAACTCCAAATGTCTTGAATATTTACAGAGAATTGTTTTGGAATATATAAAAATATTGAGCGAAGAAAGAATGAAAGGGGACCCACCAAGTGGCCACAAGCCTGGGGGAGCCCTACCCCCCAGGGCGCGCCCCTGAGCTTGTGGGCCCCCGCCAGCCTCCGGTATCCATCTTCTGTTATATGAAGGGTTTTGACCTAGAAAAAAATCATAAGGAGGCTTTTGGGACGAAGCGTCACCGCCTCGAAGCAGAACCTGGGCAGAAGCAATCTAGGCCTCCGGCGGAGCTATTCTGCAAGGGAAACTTTCCTCCGGGAGGGGAAAATCGAAGCCATCATCATTACTAACAATCCTCTCATCATGGGAGGGTCAATCTTCATCAACATCTTCATCAGCACCATCTCCTCTCAAACCCTAGTTCATCTATTGTATTCAATCTTTGCCTCAAAACCTCAGATTGGTACCTATGGGTTGCTAGTAGTGTTGATTACTCTTTGTAGTTGATGCTAGCTTGGTTTATTTGGTGGGAGATCATTTGTCCAGATCCTTAATGATATTCAATAGCCCTCTGATCTTGAACATGAACATATTTTGTGAGTAGTTACGTTTGTTCCTAAGGACATGGGAGAAGTTTTGTTATAAGTAATCATGTGAATTTGGTATTCGTTCGATATTTTGATGAGATGTATGTTGTATTTCCTCTAGTAGTGTTATGTGAGCGTCGACTACATGATATTTCACCATGATTTGGGCCTAGGGGAAGGCATTGGGAAGTAGTAAGTAGATGATGGGTTGTTAGATTAACATAAGTTTAAACCCTAGTTTGTGCGTTGCTTCGTAAGGGGCTGATTTGGATCCATATGTTTCATGCTGTGGTTAGATTGATCTTAATTCTTATTTTGTAGTTGTGGATGCTTGCAAAGGGGTTAACCATAAGTAGGAGGCTTGTCCAAGTAAGAACAACACCCAAGCATCATTCCACCCACATATTAAATTATCAAACTAATGAACATGAATCATATGAGCATGATAAAAACTAACTTGACGACAATTCTCATGTGTCCTCGAGAGCGCTTTGCTTTATATAAGAGTTCGTCCAGGCTTATCCTTTGCTACAAAAAGGATTGGGCCACCTTGCTGCACCTTTGTTACAATTGTTACTTGTTACCCGCTACAAATTACATTACTACCAAACTACTCGTTATCGATAATTTCAGTGCCTACAAAAAATACTTTTCTAAAAATTGCTTATCATTTCGTTCTGCTCCTCGTTGGGTTCGACACTATTACTTACCGAAAGGACTATGATTGATCCCCTATACTTGTGGGTCACCAGGCACCGGTGAACATGATGTAGCAAAACTCGAGTGTGGGACTTTATCATGGCAGATGAGGGAAGAGGACGTGGTGGTGGCTGAGGTTCAAGCAATGGTAGTGGCAGAGGCAGGGGTGCTCCCTTTGTAAGAGGATTTGGTAGATGATTTTGTGTAGATGATCCCAAAAAAGGTCACAATGGGGAGGATTACAGATATACTAATATCCCGGGTAGTTTGCGTCGGAATGCAATGTATGGTCATAAGGATATGAAAAAACCTCAAGACACTGGTATGGCAGAGCATAATGAATTGATGCAAATATGACAGATGTCCTTCATTCTGCTAGAAAGATATTGGCACTCAATACAAGTGGAGCGCAAACTAGAGTTACACCTGATCTTATGGGTGCTTTGGTTCAAGTAGACACTAATTCTACTAACACGTGGTACACAACTACACACCATGGAGTATCGAGAGTGCAGATGCCTCCCTCCATTTTCTCATTGTTTCATTTAAGTTCTTCAACACCCACCAGTATTGGCAACCACATCGCATGCAAGGTAACTTACGTAGTTTTTCCCCCTAGTGAAAAACCTAGTGTTTGTCTCCTCCATCGGCGACAACCACTGAGAGTTTCGCCACCCCTGAGCTCAAACGATCCCTTCCTCTCAGGCCATGAGTCCTCCGCTAACTCATGTGATTCCCATAGGGGTTTCAAAGGAAGACTGATAGGCCATGGAGGATGAACGCGAGTCATGTGACACACGACCAGTGAAGGAAGAGGTAGAGGGCATGCAAATGCTTGACCTGCATGACGATGAAGGCGATGGATTTGTCTGGAAAGAAAGGTTGAAGAACCAAATATACAGGCGGAGGGGTTGGCAATTGGTTCACACTAGCAAAGGTTTTTGTCCACACATATCTCTTGTAGTTGTAGAGATCGCTCTCTACAACTACAAGAAATATTTGTGTGGAATCACACGTAATAAATTTGCTCGCATTTGATCGAGCTGGACATGTTCACTATATATCCAATACAGATACATTGGGGATTGGAATACTACTACAAAAATTGGCGTGGGGTTGTTCCAAAATTGGTTTGTGACCATTGAGGAGTACGATGGGTTTGAGAACCCGCGATCGATGGCTCTGAACAAGGTTATTGTATGTGTTCGAGTACTAAAACTTCCAAAAAACTACTTGAGTGATACGATTGTGAGAGGTATGTGCCAAAATACGGGAGAGATCTTCGATGTTCAAATCCAACTTTCGGTTGGTTATGCTGGAGCCTTTGTATGGCTGAGAGTCAAAATGGATAGATTTGTCTCCATCACCAAAGGATGACAAAAGGAATGGTACCAGGTCAAACATGAGAAGTTACCTACTTTTTGTGGCAACTATGGACTCATAGGTCATTGGCATGAGGAATGTGGCATTGATACGTCCATTTTGCATCATATTTTCATATTGATATTTATTGCATTATGGACTATTATTTCACTTTATAATACAATTCTTATGCCTTTTCTCTCTTATTTTACAAGATTTACATGAAGAGGGAGAATGCGGATAGTTGGAATTCTGGACCGGAAAGTAGCAAATCTGAGATAGCTATTCTACACAACTCCAAATGTCTTGAATATTTATGGAGAATTGTTTTGGAATATATAAAAATATTGGGCGAAGAAAGAACGAAAGGGGACCCACCAAGTGGCCACAAGCCTGGGGGCGCCCTACCCCCCAGGGCGCGCCCCTGATCTTGTGGGCCCCCGCCAGCCTCCGGTATCCATCTTCTACTATATGGAGGGTTTTGACCAAGAAAAAAAATCATAAGGAGGCTTTTGGGACGAAGGGTCACCGTCTCGAAGCGGAACCTGGGCAGAAGCAATCTATGGCTCCGGCGGAGCTATTCTGCAGGGGAAACTTTCCTCCGGGAGGGGGAAATCGAAGCCATCATCATCACTAAAAATCCTCTCATCATGGGAGGGTCAACCTTCATCAACATCTTCACCAGCACCATATCCTCTCAAACCCTAGTTCATCTATTGTATTCAACCTTTGCCTCAAAACCTCAGATTGGTACCTATGGGTTGCTAGTAGTGTTGATTACTCTTTATAGTTGATGCTAGCTTGGTTTATTTGGTGGGAGATCATATGTATAGATCCTTAATGATATTCAATAGCCCTCTGATCTTGAACATGAACATGTTTTGTGAGTAGTTACGTTTGTTCCTAAGGACATGGGAGAAGTTTTGTTATAAGTAATCATGTGGATTTGGTATTCGTTCTATATTTTGATGAGATGTATGTTGCCTTTCCTCTAGTAGTGTTATGTGAGCGTCGACTACATGACATTTCACCATGATTTGGGCCTAGGGGAAGGCACTGGAAAGTAGTAAGTAGATGATGGGTTGTTAGAGTGCCAGAAGCTTAAATCCTAGTTTATGCGTTGCTTCGTAAGGGGCTGATTTGGATCCATATGTTTCATGATGTGGTTAGATTGATTTTAATTCTTATTTGGTAGTTGCGGATGCTTGCAAAGGAGTTAACCATAAGTAGGAGGCTTGTCCAAGTAAAACAACACTCAAGCATCATTCCACCCACATATTAAATTATCAAACTAACGAACATGAATCATATGAGCATGATGAAAACTAACTTAACGACAATTCTCATGTGTCCTCAGGAGCGCTTTGCTTTATATAAGAGTTCGTCCAGGCTTATCCTTTGCTATAAAAAGGATTGGGCCACCTTGCTGCACCTTTGTTACAATTGTTACTTGTTACCTGCTACAAATTACATTACTACCAAACTACTCGTTACCGATAATTTCAGTGCCTACAAAAAATACCTTTCTGAAAACTGCTTATCATGTCGTTCTGCTCCTCGTTGGGTTCGACACTATTACTTACCGAAAGGACTATGATTGATCCCCTATACTTGTGGGTCACCAGGCACCGGTGAACATGATGTAGCAAAACTCGAGTGTGGGACTTTATCATGGCAGATGAGGGAAGAGGACGTGGTGGTGGCTGAGGTTCAAGCAATGGTAGTGGCAGAGGCAGGGGTGCTCCCTTTGTAAGAGGATTTGGTAGATGATTTCGCGTAGATGATCCCAAAAAAGGTCACAATGGGGAGGATTACAGATATACTAATATCCCGGGTAGTTTGCGTCGGAATGCAATGCATGGTCATAAGGATATGAAAAAACCTCAAGACACTGGTATGGCGGAGCATAATGAATTGATGCAAATATGACAGATGTCCTTCATTCTGCTAGAAAGATATTGGCACTCAATACAAGTGGAGCGCAAACTAGAGTTACACCTGATCTTATGGGTGCTTTGGTTCAAGTAGACACTAAATCTACTAACACGTGGTACACAACTACACACCATGGAGTATCGAGAGTGCAGATGCCTCCCTCCATTTTCTCATTGTTTCATTTAAGTGCTTCAACACCCACCAGTATTGGCAACCACATCGCATGCAAGGTAACTTACATAGTTTTTTCCCCTGGTGAAAAACCTAGTGTTTGTCTCCGCCATCGGCGACAACCACCGAGAGTTTCGCCACCCCTGAGCTCAAACGATCCCTTCCTCTCAGGCCATGAGTCCTCCGCTAACTCATGTGATTCCCATAGGGGTTTCAAAGGAAGACTGATACGCCATGGAGGATGAACGCGAGTCGTGTGACACACGACCTGTGAAGGAAGAGGCAGAGGGCATGCAAATGCTTGACCTGCATGACGATGAAGGCGATGGATTTGTCTGGAAAGAAAGGTTGAAGAACCAAATATACAGGCGGAGGGGTTGGCAATTGGTTCACACCGGCAAAGGTTTTTGTCCACACATATCTCTTGTAGTTGTAGAGATCGCTCTCTACAACTACAAAAGATATGTGTGGAATCAAACGAAATAAATTTGCTCGCATTTTTTCGAGCTGGACATGTTCACTATATATCCAATACGGATACATTAGGGATTGGAATACTACTATAAAAATTGGCGTGTGGCTGTTGCAAAATTAGTTTGTGACCATTGAGGAGTACTGTGGGTTTGAGAACCCGCGATCGATGGCTCTGAACAAGGTTCTTGTACGTGTTCGAGTACTAAAACTTCCAAACAACTACTTGAGTGATACGGTTGTGAGAGGTGTGTGCCAAAATACGGGAGAGATCTTCGACTTTCAAATCCAACTTTCGGTTGGTTATGCTTGAGCCTTTGTATGGCTGAGAGTCAAAATGGATAGATTTGTCTCCGTCGCCAAAGGAGGACAAAAGGAATGGTACCAGTTCAAATATGATAAGCTACCTAATTTTTGTGGCAACTATGGACTCATAGGTCATTGGCATATGAAGAACCAGACGAATGCCCCGCGCGTTGCTGTGTATTTTGTATAAAATAAAAATTGCGCAATAAAATTTCACTGAACTAATCAACCTAGCTAGTGTGTTGCGTTTCTCCAGTAGCAAGATAATTCATTTACCAACATTTGGACAAAATAAATAAATGTGAATCTCGATGTATAAGTCCAAAATGGAGCTAAACGAATTAGAACATGCATACATGCCTCAAATTCCTTTTATGGAGCAGTAGTGCGAGCTACACGCATGCGTCCATTTTCTTTTCAAAGCAAACATTTGGACATGTACAATGGTTGATAAGATAGTCTTATCTTAAGTTTTGCATGTAATTTCTATATGATAAAAAAGATGTCTACAATGGGTCATGTCTTAGCCTTATCTTCAATAACTAGCTATTCCTAAAAACGTGGTGAGACATATTGTGCTAAGAGATTATCTTTTGTCTTCTCTTAAATAAGAGAAGACAAACCTTTTCTTACGGGTTCTCTCTCCTCCACCTCATCATGTATCCTACGTGGCACTCCTAACATAGCACCATTGTACATGCTCTTATGAGTCAGTTACTGCGTGCATATTTGCATGCATGCATTCAATTACTTCATGCGCTTGGTGGCGGCTCTCAACATGTATATCTGAGGGCTATTGTAGACTGATCTAATATATCTAACGGCTAAATTAATTCAGGTGATGTGGCGCAAGGAGAAGGCAGAGAATTCCTAGTAGTGGGGGCTAGCTATTTAGATAATATGATATAACAAAACTGGAGTTGGAGACTTTATCATGGCAGATGAGGGAAGCGGACATGATGGTGCCCGAGGTTCAAGTCGTAGTAATGGTAGAGGCAGGGTGCTCCCTTAGGAAGAGGATTTCACCTAGATGATCTCGAGAAAGGCCAAAATGGGGAGGATTACTGAAATAACAATATTCCAGGAAGTTGGCGTCAGAATGCAACATATGGTTAAAAGGTTATCACAAACCCTCCAGACAATGGTGTGGCATAGTAGAACGAATTAAATGATAGTGCTATTAATGATGCAAATATAACGGATGTCCTTCCTTCTGCTATAAATAGATTGGCACTCAATTCTGATGGAGCGTAGACTAGAGTTACAGCCTATCTTATGCGGGCTTTGGTTTCAGTCGGCTCTAATTCTATGGTAGCAAATTTTATAAATTAGTTTGATGGAAATACTAGCAATTCAGATCCTTTACCTACCCCATTGAAGAACTGGAACAAGAAAAACAGAAGGTAAATGTTGGTGAGGCAGTTGGTAGCACTGAAGCCATTGAAACTTTTGAGAGACTAGTAACCCACAAGTATAGGGGGTCGTTTGTAACCTTTTTGATAAATAAGAGTATTGAACCCAACTAGGAGCTAAAGGTAGGATTTATATTCTTTTCAAATTCTATCGACCACCAATACAACTCTATACACACTAACGTTTGCTTTACCTAGAACAAGAATAAAACTATTTTGCAAGAATAAAACTAGAAGTAGTTTGCAAGATAATAAATAATTAGTGGTTTAGTAGAAAGCTTTTGAGAACAATGAGAAGGATTTGTCCCTAGGCAATTGATATCTAGATCGGTAAGCATTATTGTAATTTTATATGAGGGAGAGACATGAGCTTACATACTTTCTGTATTTGGATTACATGCACTTATGATTAGAACTCTAGCAATCATCCGTAAATACTAAAGATTATTAAGGTAAAACTCAACCATAGCATTAAGTGTAAAGTTATCTTTAATCCCATATGCAACAATCTACTTACCCGAGTTTGTGTTTCGCATAGGAGAATCGAGCTATCGTTCCAATTGGGCCAGCCCATTTAAGCGTTTCCAGCATTCTGGTTTTGGAACCTTCGAGAGGTTCCCCAGCTGGTTTTTTATGGTTTTGGGAAACTTCTAGAAGTTTCCTGAACTGGTTTTTTTTCTGATCTGTTTCTCTTTTGTTTTTTTAGTTTTTTCCTGTTTATTTTTTCCTTTTCTCTCACTTTTTATTTTTTCTATTTATTTTCTTTACCTTTTACCTCTTTTCTTTTCTTTTCTTTCCTGCTTTTTTATTTTTCATTTTCATTTCTCAAAATTACTTTTCTTTTTCAAAAAATGTTCAGAAATTAAAAATTGTTCCCATTTTACAATTTCTTTTTCATTTTACAGAGAATGTTCTTGTTCTCAAATTTTGTTCATAAATTCCAAAAAAGAATTAAAATTTTTGTTTGTTTCATTTTAGACAATGTTCGGAAATTCAAAAAATGATCACCATTTTAAATTTTGTTCACAACCCAAAAATATATATTTTCTGTCGTTTTTTCTGTTTATTTTCTTCACCTTTTCATTTTTTTCATTTTTCTTTCCTATATTTTCTTTTTCATTTTCATTTCTAAAAATTACTTTTCTTTTTGAAAAAATGTTCAGAAAATTAAAAATTGTTCCCATTCTACAATTTATTTTCCATTTTTACAGAAAATGTTTTTGTTTTCAAGTTTTGTTCAGAATTTCCAAAAAAAATAACATAAAATTTGTCTGTTTCATTTTAGAAAATGTTTGGAAATTCAAAAAATGTCCACGTTTTCAAATTTTGTTCACAGCCCAAATTTTTTCGAAAGAAGTTCCCATTTCCAAAAAAATGTTCACATGTTTAAATTTTGTTCGGAAATTGGAAAATATTTTGGAATTTCAAAAAAATGTTCCTGTTGCCAATTTTTCACAAATTCATAAATGTTCAGGAATTTCAAAAATTATTCTTACTTTTCAAATTTGTGCACAAATAAAAAAATAGCTTCGCTTTCAAAATTTATTCACATATTCAAAACATTTTCATGTTTCAAAATTTGTTCACAATTCAAACAATGTTCGCATATTTAGTTTAAGTCCACAAATTAAAAAATGTTTGTGAATTTCAAAAAAGGTCCTGTTTCCAAATTTCTTTACATATTCATAAAATGCTACCTTTTTAAAAACAACTCACAAATTCAAAAAATATAGTTGTTCTCAAAATTAATATGGAAGTACAAAAAATGCTTGAGTTTTGTAATTTTGGAATATATTCACGTTTTCAATTTTGATACTGTTATTTAATATTTGCATTTACAAAAGTAGTTCATAATTTCAAAAAAATATTATCGTATTAAATTTGTGTTCCTGTTTATTTTTATTTTTATTTAAGTTCCCCAAATAATGTTTGTGTTACAAAAAGTATATTTTTTAATACCACGATTGATTTGTTTTTAAAAAGTTTTAATCTACTGTGTTTTTTATAGTTCAGATACGCTTGGCTACCCTTTTACAGACAAAACCTCAGTTACTAAAACTGGCTATGGATAAGATTCCATGGAGGGAGGTCTTGCGCTCGATCCCTCGCCAACTTACTTTATAGGATTATTACGTGAATTGTTTTTATTTTTTGCGGCTCCCGTAGTTTCTTTATATCCGCGCTGCAAATGTGTCACGGTGGCTAGTGCATCGCACACATCACTCGCAGGTCGTGGGTTCCTTTCATTAGCGTTTTTTTTCTGATAAATCATCTCGCGAAGGACAGTGAATGGGCCGGCCCAGGTGGGCCGGCTCCTATGCGAATCGCCTCCAGTTTGCCGCAGCAAGTGGCATATAGGAGGTTCCGTACTTCTCAGCTAGTTGCTCCCGGATGGCTTGGTTGTCAGATGGGAAATCACTAGTTAAAAAGTAGTCGTTACAAAGATCACTCCCATCTCTCAGGTTGCGATAAGTGGCACACATACATCCTAGGTTGCGACAAGTGGCATGCTGTATATGTGTCACTTGTCGCAACTTGAGAGTTTTCTCTTTTTTTTAGATCCATTTATTCAAAACATTTTATCTTTTAACCCACGCATCCAAATCTTAAACAGTTTTCATTGTTGGATTCCTCGCGTCGAGATTTTCAAAACTAGATACCCTGTCGATAGGTTTTGACAAACTTTTTTTCATGAAAAAAACTGGACAAAAAAACCTGGCGAAAAAACCGACCCAGGAGCACGGGTTTTTTCCCTTTTCGAAAGAGGCATTGCCTGTGCCTCTCGCGAAAGCACGCCCGTGTCTCTCGCAAAAGCACAACCGCGCCTCTCGCGGAAGGAAAAAAACAGAAAACACATTTTTTCCGTTTCCAAAAGGCACGGCCGTGACTCTCGCGAAAGCACAACCGTGCCTCTCGCGGAAGCAAAACTGGGCATCTCGCGGAAGCAAAAAAAAACAGAAAACGCGTTTTTTCCCGTTTCCAAGAGGCACGGCCGTGACTCCGGCGAAAGCACAGCAGTGCCTCTCGCGGAAGAAAAAAATAGAAAACGCGTTTTTTTCTTTTCCGAAAGGCATGGCCGTGCCTCCCGCGAAAGCACAACCGTGCCTTTCACGGAAGCAAAATCATGCCTCTCGCAGTAGAAAAAAACGGAAAACGCATTTTTTTTTATTTCTGAAAGGCACGACCGTGACTCTCGCGAAAGCACAACCGTACCTCTCGCGGAAGGAGAAAAAAAATGTGTTTTTTCGTTTTTGAAAGGCACGTCCATGACTATCGTGAAAGCACAACCGCGACTCTCATGAAAGAAAAAAAACGCATTTTTTCGCATTTCTTTTTGAAAGCTAAGGAAGACCGGTAGAAAACCTAAACGTCGAAAAAACCCCGGAGGAAAAACCGTTTAAAAAGCCGAGAACGCATGCGTAAAAATAAAAAATAAATAAAATCCGGAGGGAGCGTCGAAAGCATGACATGTGACAAATGGCTGAAAGCATGCCAAGTGGCGCTGATCGTTGCGAGGCTTCCGAAGGAGCGCTCGTTAATTAATTGCTCTCTAGCTAGAGCTAGCTTGGTTGCCCAATTAAGGGGCCTCGCCCCGTTAAGGTATTGACTAAATGCATCATAGAGGTTAGTCTTAAAGTCTCAGCTCAAAACAAGTCACCACACAACGGAAAAAAAAAGATAACAGATAATAATAAAAAATGATAGCACAAATCTTAGAGCAACAATCAACTGGGAGAAAAATTGACTGGCCCAAATTCAAATTGCAGCCAACTTTTTTTTTTTAGAAAATCAGGGATCATCTTCCCGGTTCCATTTTAAAGATAATGAAAGCAACAGGACCACCACACAAATCATGTCCATACATGTTATCAAACTCACGCCAACACATAAAAAAGCTAAGCACGCAGCCTCAGCCGCATTATAAATTGCAGGCAACTTACATATAGCTGAAGTATATATACACTCGGCTCAACTTGTACGTGCAAGTTTTAGGGCAAAAATATAACTACACCGGTGGCAACACCTCATCCGACGACTGAGGCGCCTCTTCCGGCTCCGAGGCTTTCGCTGTCATCGGCGTTGGCGGCGGCGAGATCACGCACCGGCACATTGGGCACGTCCTGTGCGAGTCCAGCCACATGTCTATGCACTCCACGTGGAACAGGTGCCTGCACGCCGGCAGCTGCCGCACCATCTCGCCGCCGTGGATGTCCTCCAGGCAGACCGGACACATCACGCAGCTTGGGGCCGCCAGCTCGCCCTCGCTGTCGCCTGCCTCCAGCGGGCACACGTACGCGAACGCCGGCGGCGCGTCCACCACGTGCGCGCGCGCGCATCGGCCAGGTGCTCGCGGCCGCCCGCCCGACCTAGCCGTGAGAGCAAGCACGGGACTCACCGGCCTCCCCGTCCGGCGATGAACACATGATGTCCTGGGCGCGAAGCATCCGAGGACGACCAGCAGCGACGCGACGGCGGCCGCGAAGGCGCCGGCCCTCCAGGGGCCGACGGCGGCGGCGAGCACGCAGAAGAGGAGGATGGCCACGCAGGCGACGGCGATGCCGTAGAAGGCGCGGTACCTGAAGACGTCGTCGTTTCCGTCGGCGTCCGCATCGCTGGAGCGGGAGCTCGCCGAGAGCCTCGGGTAAAGGCCGAGCATGATGAGCTGAGCTGAGTTGAGTGCAGAGACCAGAGTGTGTAATGAGTTGTACGTACGTGCTTGCTGCAAGATGATTAAACTTTGATGAGGAAGGAGCAGAGGATGCAGTGCTGCCACCAACGTTTTCGCGGCAATTTATAGTGTTCCGTCGGCTTAAGGATTTAGCGCAAGGTTTTGGCGTGTCGCTGCTGCTGCCGCAGCAGTTTGATTCAGCTTTTTTCAAGTAGAAACTGATGGACTAATGGTCTTCATTTCTACTGGTGGCTGCCTCACGTACGCCAGCATAGAAAATTACGGTGTTGCATTGACGTGTTGACTGTGGTTTCCAGATGACGGGCGCGTTTGCTCAAAAGAAAATATTTGGCATGCGCACGGCGGCTGCAGAATTGGCACGGCCCTTATACATGTTTTCAAACTTGGACCCTGGTAACTTGATAAATGCCACACAAACACATGGCAACTTTAAACGTTTTTTATGCTAGTTTAGTAACACAGGGATGGCAGTTTTAGTTGTCAAGTATAGCAACTTTCTTTTCGAAATGGTAAGTTTCAGCTTTTTGGGATTTGTTTTTCCTTTTCGTATGACAACTTTAGTCGTAAAAAACGCCAGGGCTAGAGCGCTTCGTGTCACCGTATGACACTTATCATTTGGGTTCAAGTTTTAGTCGATTCTATGTGGCATCCAATCTTTTTAAACCTTTCATGTTTTCGCAAGCAAGATATTTGTTTTGAAACAACTATCTAATTTTCCAATCAAGTAAGATGGAATTTGTTTTGAAACAACTACCGGAAGCGGCGATTCGGCGCCCGAGCCCATCTGCGCTCGAAATCGCGACGGCCCGTCCGTGATTTGGGATGAGGAATAATGCCGCTGGCTCGTCTGACAGGTATCGAGAGAAAAGGATTACGCCGCGGAATACGGTACGAAACAGTGGCGAGTTGGTGGGTCCGTAGCGACGGGGTCGGACGGAAGGAGGACGGGGCCGAGGTGGTCCATGGACCAGGACGTTGACCATATGGGTGGGCCTAGGATCAGATAAGGAGCTCAGGTCGTCGGCGGAGACGCTGAGCCGTCGCTCCACGTATGGCGTTCTGTCCTCCGCGTTCGGGGACCGGAGTAAATGCGACGGCCGAACCCCCAACTAACCCCTATACCGTATCTATCTAGAAGGGGCTAGGACCGCTTGACCCCGTCCTCTCCCAGGGCGATCTACTGCGACGCCATTTTTGTGTGCATCTCGTAGGGAGATTTCTGCAGCCGGTGCAGGACCGGGCATGGAAGAAGCAGGCATGGAGTTCCTTCTGGACGCCGTGGACAGGTGAGTGAGCCCAGATCTGCCTTATAATCCCTGCCCGCAGTAGGTACCTAACCTACCGCCATGTGCGGCGCCCATGGCCATCCCTTTTTCAGGTTCCCCTTGCTTGAGGAATTCGCCGACGGCGTTGAGCATCCAGATCCAGTTCCTCTGGGGCGGATGCAAGCGAACGAGCCCAGTTACGCGGGTAGCCCTGTATCAAAAGATGATTCTGGGTGCGGCCAGCAGATTGGCGAAGTTGAGGTGAACGGAAGGCAACCTGCTGCTCGCCGCCGTACGAACACATCTCCAACTCGGTCTGGACAGTCAACTGACAGGGTGAATCCAGAAGCACCCGGGTGGACTAAAAGGTACGATTGCAGAGGCCCTCCTTTGTTATTGCAAGAATGCATTTGCTGTGCTGAGTTCAGGGGAATGGTTTGCCAATATCTACTTGTGATATTGAACTTCAGAAAAATGTACGTTGGTTTCAGCAGAAGCTAAACCTGCGAATTTGAGAAAAATGTTTTGGCAAAAACAACTTGTGAGTTGAAACTGAAGAAAAATAGATAGTTCAAGGGTAGTGGGAGTTTAAATTTGCGTTCGTGCTAAAGGATGTGCTACTTAACTGTAATCTGTTGAACTTTGACTGGTGGAATAAGGTTACGGCTAGGGAGCGCGCCACCGGACAGGACACCATGTCCCAGCCGTATGAGCGCTCTGGAGGAGTCGATGCGCAAGTACGCTAAAGAGCCCAGCAAAAATGTGGTGCGGCCAACACTTGGTCTGACTTTTGATTCGCTTGGTGAAGCATACGACTTCTACAATTTGTATTCCTGGGAAACCGGTTTCGGCATTAGATATGGAAAGAGTCGGCTGAACGTTGAGAGGATAAAGTGCATGCAAGAAATAGTGTGCGGTTGCTCGGTGAGTGCTGTAGTTACGTCTGCTATCCATTTTGTTCGATAGATAAAATGCATTTTAATTTCCAAATTCGTACGTGTTGGTGATGACTGTCTGTTATGGTCCACTGTCAAACAGGGGAAGCCAGAAGCAGAAAATAGTAGATCGTGCAGGTGTGAGTGTCCAGCTTTGATAAGATTGTTGCGAGCAGCGGACAACAGCTGGTACATTACAGAACACAGAGAGAACCATAATCATTCAATGTCATTGACAATGGGTGAGAAAGTTCACCGGCCGTCGCACAAGCACATTGATGTGTACACTAAGGATCTCATAAAACAGCTACGGAAGAACAATGTTAACCTTGGCAAGGTGTACAGCATAATAGGATGTTTCTTCGGGTCGGTTGAGAAGGTTCCATTCACTAAGAGGACTCTGAGGAACATATGCGGGAAGATCAGTCAGGAGCAGGCCGATGATGATGTTAGGAAGACACTTGAAGTGTTCGCTGACATATAGTCTGGTGACCCTGGTTTCACATACAGAGTGGTGGCTGATGATACAAGCAAAGTGAAGAACCTGATGTGGGCAAACGGGAGCAGCCGTATGCAGTACCGTTTCTTTGGAGATGTTGTCACTTTCGACACAACATATAGTACTAACTTGTACGACATGCCTTTTGGATTACTTGTTGGGGTAAACAATCATTTTCAGAGCATCATCCTCGCTGGGGTGCTGATGTGCGACGAGCAGCAAGAGAGCTTCGAATGGGTTTTCGCCGAGTTCCTTCGAATGATGGGAGGACCTGCCCCAAAGACTATCTTGACAGGTTAGTTCGGTTTCGATAAGTTCGGTTCTTTGTTAATCCTTGGAGTGTAGAAAGGCATGTCCTTATTCATCATCTGACCATAATATGTTATGGACATACTCGTTGCAGATCAGTGCAGAGCTATGGAACTAGCTATCAAGAAGGTGTATCCAGATACGATGCATAGGTGGTGCAAGTGGCACGTGCTGAAGAAAGCAAAGGAGAGTCTAGGACCTTTGTACACCAAAAAAATGACTTCCAAGCTGATTTTCACAAAGTCGTGAACCACATGTTAACCGAAGATGAGTTCGAGACGACATGGGGTATGTTGCTGGATAAGTACAATTTGCGAAAGCACGCATATATGACACAGATTTATGAGATTCGAACAAAGTGGGCAAAACCATACTTTAGAGGTGTTTTCTGTGCCAAGATGACCAACAAACAACGGAGCGAGAGTGCCAATCACATGTTGAAGACATACATGCCCCCAGCGAGCCCCATGCATGTGTTTGTCAGGCAGTATATGAGACTGCAATTTGACAGGGAGCGTGAAGAGAGCTACGAGGAGAAAAGAACTATGATTGTAAGTCAGCCGTTTAATTTTTTCATTGCACACATGGCAAAACCTAAATGCTAATTTTTGGAACTTATTTGCTATTCTGTCAAATTGTGTTGCTCTTTTGCAGGGAGGTGCAGTGAGAAGAACAAATTTGGCTATAGAGAGGCACGCCAGTAAAATATACACCCGATCTATGTTTGACGAGTTTGGGACATTTCTGATGGAAGCCACAACATATAACATAACGGAGATAGAGAAGATGAAGAAGTATGTGGCAACCCATAATAATGCGGCAAAGAGAGAGAGATGGAGCAGAGTTGTTTATGAGGTTACTGTCGTGGATGATCAAAAGGAGTTTACTTGTGAGTGTGGTCAATTCGAACACACTGGTTTGTTGTGCAACCACATTCTAAGGGTAAGGGAAATGTAATTTGATTTCCGGTGCCATAACAGTTTGGTAACATGAGTTCTGGAATGCAGGTAATGGAAATACTACACCTAGAACAGATTCCAGCTAAACATATTGTGAAAAGGTGGACGAAGGACGCAAGAGACATTCTACCAAGCCATCTGCAGCAGTACCAAAAGGACAAGCGGACCAACACATCATTCACATGGAGGCATTCGACATTGTACTTCAAAGCTATGGACGTCGTTCGAATGGGGGATGCGAGTCACAATCATTTGATTTCATGCTAGCTGGGATGGAAGATCTACTAGTGCGTGGAGCACCTATTGCAGAGAGGAGAGATGGCCTCGGGTTTGAGGATCGGGTGACGACCTTAGACCCTGTGAGGCAAACTGATAATGGAGAAGTTGCTTTCGTGCTTGGTTCAGGTGCCGATAAAGAGAATAGCATGGCACATTCTATCAGCATCAATGACTTGGAAGGGCTAGCAGCACCCGCTAAGCAGAGGGGGGTTGGTAGGCCAACAAATAGCAGGGAGAAGGCACCGTACGAAGGACTCAGTCGACGTACACGTTTCTGCAGCATCTGCAGGAGGGGAGGACACAAGAGAACTACATGTCCTGATAGAGGGGACGCACTAAAAAAGCCGAGGAAACCTGGTCGATGCAAGAACTGTGGAATCGAAGGTCACCGTCAGAACACGTGCACCAGGCCATTGGGGTTCACTGCAAACTAGTTTTCAACATTCATGTCTTATGTTTTGCCGATCGGAAATTACTAGTTTGTTGTAGTACGATCTGCTCTTTGCATGCTTATCTCCACTTAGATGGTATTCATAGTTGCATGATGAATAAGATTATGTAGTGTCAGCTATGCATCCATGCTCTATGGCAATGTAGCAAGATAAAATGTGCTGGACTTGAGTGAGGACTTTCGTGTTTCGTATTGACTGAACCTGAAATGTTTATTTGACTGTCATACTGAAGAAAATATTGTTTCCTGGTTTTTAGTACGACGGCATGTGAGTATATGTGAAGAACATGCAGAGTGGAGATGTTTGGTTTGAATGACACCTAATGTGAGGAGACACAGTTTTCTGATTCAGTGACTCACAACTATGAGAACTCATAGTCGGCGACATGTGGCAACCATGCGTGTGGTGGCTCAGTTTACTTCCATGCGTGTGGAGCGCGCGCACCATGGAGTTCAAATTTTGAACAAGCTAGTAAATGCATAAGTTGTGAGCCCTGGATAGCATACGACGCAGAAACCAGTATAAAGGCCGAGGGTGAGGCAGCTGCCTGCCTGGTAACCACTTTCACAAAGTGTTCATCTCGTAGAGCAGGGGCGTCGAAGGACTCTGGAGATGGCACCAAGCGCTGCTGAGCCTGAAAGCAGTGGCACGACGAGGAGGTCTCAATTGAGTGGTTCAGCCTTCGGTCTTGAGGATCAGGTTCTACTATCCTCCTTCTACATTCAACTTCTGAATTGTGATGTGTTCTTGTTTCTTATGACTTGCATTTTTTAGGCAAAGGCCTCTCCTTTGGTGGCATCAGCGGAAAGCTGCTGGAGTACAACTGATTTGGCTCCGCACGGTGTAGACGTGCCAGACGAGGTGAGTACAGAACTACAATCTATCCCCTGATTGCTGGTAAAATGACATAGCCAACAGCTGAAAAAACAAAATGATTTTCAGGGGCAAGTTGTTCAAGCAGATCGTTGGGAGACTTGTTTGCTCGCTCAGGAAGTGGACATGAAGGCGGAGGAAGGAGATGTTCAGGAGGGGTTCGGCGAGCACGATCCATCCGTCCAGACGACAGGCGATGGCACTGCGGACGAACAAGTTTCAGAAGATGCCTCTGCTGTCATGGACTCATTGAGAAAGGGAAGCGACGAGGAAGAAGAAGTCAGCAGCAGGGTGGCGAAGCGCCCGCGTGTGGAATCTTAGTTTGTGATTTCCGTTCGCAGTTTGTAATGAGAGTATCTGTCGGCAGCTAGAATTATCTGTGTCTCCAATCCGTGCAGTAAAACATGTAGTTCGTACTGACATGCGTTGAGCTCTATTAGAAAAAAAATTATGGTGCGGGGAAGGGGATGGAGGGGGATTCCGGGGGGTGGTTGAGGGGGCAGTAATTTGATAGCCCGACGACTAGGCTCTGTTGCGGACGGACACCCAGTACGTACGTTAGGATTGCGTCGTGCCGTGTGGGCAAAATCGATGGAAACAAGAAAAAACCATTGTCCGTCGAACTACTGATCGGGCCGACTCATAAGTCTGATCTTGGTTAATTATTAACACATGCGATTAAAAATCATAGAGAAAAAACCAGGGAGTGTGCAATTAAGCTGGGTGTCGGTAAGAAAAAAAACGACCTTAACGTAGTAATTGCATACTCTTTTTTCGTTTTTCAGCCTTTACCTTCTATTTTGCGCGCGACAGCGGTCATTACATGGTTGTCATGCACAAACGAAAATACCATAAAGGGAGTAAATAATGAAATTTCAACTATGGACCATCATGGTTGCTTATAAAAAAGATTCTTCAATTTTGGACCATCATGTAGGTTAGTGAGATACTATATAATTGTGATGGGGGATTGCAAACTATTAGGGGGGAGAGGATGGATGCATGAGGAGATAGTGGCATAGTTGAACTTTTGCGATTTTTTTAATTGACAACATAACCTTAACAATACAAGTATGGAAAAAGAACTACACAACTATATCAGAGGGATCACGTCAGCAGGAATGAACAAGTTGACCTTTTTTTTCCTTTTTTTTCTTACGAATCTAAACACACTTTACAAAACCAAACAAGTTCATGGGGATATAATGAATGTCTGGTGGGTTTATAAGCCAGAAATGGCGACCATAATCCAGACCGAAATTATTTTTTAGCAATACTACGTGCCTCTATGTTGGTAGATCAACCATCGAAGATGAATGTGCAATGATCGGAATCTCATGATGTCCCAACTATCTCCTTGATGATGCAAGCATATGCTCCTCCCGTGTGCTGCTAGATACTATGGAGTACTCCCTGACAATCAGAAGCAAAAACGATTTCGGACAAGGACAAATCCGAGGGTAGTTCTAGCGGCTCCCGGAATGCTAACGCTCCAAGAATTGCAGGCTCCGAAATACCTTGGATCTTTATGCCTGACGCGCCTCAGAATTCGCCAGCATAATCAATACAAATAGCGATGCAATAGCCATCCAAATTGTTCCTTGAGATCACACCAACCACTATGATCTTTTAGAACCGCGGCGGTAGAGGTATACACTTTTGCATTGGTTGTTCAACGGATGCCAACGTATGTGGTATGCCCTTCTTATGCTTACAATCCTATATCTCCCCGATGTATCTCATGATGAAGTTATGAGTAGTCAGGGGACTGTGGAAAATGTTGTCATGTAGTGCCAGACGCCATGGGTACAAAATAGCCAACATTGTTGTTGCTCCATGGGTGAACAAATCAGAAGAGATTGTGTCCAGTAGGAAAAGAGCCTGGGTGCTGTTTGATGGTACAACCAGTTTCAGATCTTGCAACGGCCAAACACATATAGATACTGTGCAAACGAGCAAAGAGTGTTGCCGTGAATCATCAGAAGCAGATAAAACCACAGCTCGTGCTAGTTGACATATGCAAATGGTTTAGAACATCTGCCGTGGGAATAGATTGTTGCGCTAGCCGGCATCAGAAGATTTTACATTCATATTGAAAATCAAGGGCCTGTAAGGCGTGATCATCTCAGCGCATACTGCACGTTGAACTAAAGGTGTAGGCCAATTCCATGTATATCGGTCCCAGTTAAGGGTGGCTATGTGAAATGACGGGGAAGAAATCAAGATAATCAAGGAATATGATGTAGATAATTGTCCTTTATGACATCGAAAAAACATAACCTAAAAAGAAATATTGGTTTTGCCTAGTTGGTAAAATGTATCTGAATCATGTAGATTGGCTCAAATTGCGGAGCATAATAAAAATTGTGATTAATGAATACCAGGCACCCCCATGATCTCGATTAGGAAAATCAATGAATCAGTGACGGCGCTCTTTGCAGATGGGATCATAATCGTGATTGGCATATTTGATATGTCAGTTTTGTAAGTCCATCTAATAAAGATAGTTTGGGGAAAAATTGCAAGGATGTTAAGAAGAGGAAAAGATGGACTGTTAATGATCATCCGTTAAATTAAGAAGAGATTTTTTTGGCTTGTTAAAACACGAGATGAAACAGGTCAATGTCGGGAAACAATGTAGGGGTGTGATGAAAATCATAGCCTCAGTGATTAGGAAAGATATGATGGCTGCATGCAGATAAGATATGTAAATGATAGCACGGAAAGGTACACGGGCATGGATTAATTAAAAATGATGGGCATGCAGATAGTTGAGAGCGATTAGAAGAAGACATGCGCCCCCTCGCATAACAGTAATGAATAAGAGAATCATTAAAGAAACATTTAGTTGGTGGGTGGGCACGGGTGAGCATGGACGGGTTGCTGCACATATTCCTTTCATTTGTCCTGCCCCAGACTAGTCCTGTTTGTACTATTCCGATCGCGAGAAGATCTGGTTGGCTGGTTGCTGTCCCAATACCATAAAAAGGACGTGCCCAGAAACAACATAACTGCCTCATGTGGGCGCGCATTCATTTGTTTTTTTCTTCCCCCCTGGTCCCGGTCTCAGCTGGACTAGCAACAAATAGTCTTGAAAAACGAAAAAATATATAAAGTGTGCAACTACTCCGAGTAGCATTATTTATTTTCAATAAAAGAAACCCGGAGCATGAGATGCGAGGTTGTTCCCGTGCAGGCAGGCGTGTAACGCGTACTAGTCGGGGTCACGACGACGTGTCCGGTCTATGGATTGTTTTGTGCATCCAGCCGTCTCGCGCGCCTTCCATTAGCAAAAGGCAGCTAAAAAGTAGGTTGGGGAGAGGGGAAATTTGGGCGGCAGGAGAGAGTGCGTAGTAATTTGACAAGACAACACATTGGTCACGTGGCGCAGGACAGCTACAAGTTGCATTTACACGAAGCTACTCCGCTCTCTCCTGAGTCGTGGTACTTGATAGCCCATTGCATTGCTGAAGGCATCAATTCTCCCTGACGAGAGCAATCCCCCTCCTCCCCCCATTGACACTGTAGAACAAATCTGGTGGCCGCCGGTGTAGCAAAGATCGACCATCCGGCGTCCAAGCCGGCACCTAGGTGGGTGTTCTTTGCCGATTACGTTGCTGGATTGATGCAGGAGGTGACTACCATAGCTTTCCCTTTCTTTCGTACAAGCTGGTGGCTGATTCTTGCCTTTTTGGAACACTTGTCTTTTCCTTCTATGCATGATGGCTGGGAAAGCAGATGGAGCCACTGAATCGTCCATGCAAGAGGGGTCTACCCAATGGTGATGGAGAAACCAACTTAACAAAGAAAAAGTCAAGATCCCACCATGGAGAGGGTGAAGGTCGAGACAGCGACGGCGACGCCGCGGATCCCATTGTAGTTTCGAGCGGCGGCGCTGACATACTTGCATTGGAAAGCTCAGTGAGGCCATGCACTTCCCTTTCCCTGTTCGTCCATTCTTTCTTGGATTGTACTACTCTTGTCCTGCTCTCACTTTTTTCCCTAATGGCTACTCGAAAAGTGTTCATTATTTTGCTGACGCATGTGCGTGTCCCCACAGGATTTTGAGACTGAACACAAAAGGAAGGCAACGAGGGGGGCTCGAAAGCGGAAACAACAATGTGCTGGAGGATCTGCGACCGGGGCGAAGAAGAAAAGATCTCGCAGAACCCTGGTACTAGTTCCGGCCGCCGGATCTCGACCTGCATGAACCAGGACTCTGGTAGCTGCTAGGCATCTTGTGGCCGTTGGTCCACCTGGGATGGAATGAGAGAGTCGGGTACTCCGTGGTAGGATTGTTAGGTGCACCTGGACTAGCAAGCACATCGTCAGACTTGGGCTAAGGTACTACCAGGTAGTGCATAGGACCGGCATGGCCAGTTTGTTGACCACTGCTTGGTCTGGAGAGGCAGATAGGCGATTCTACACCAGCTGCTTAGCAGATTCTGTTGGCAAGATATGAGATTCACCTTCCCTGACGGGCAATATAGAATTTTTAGCTCGGCGTCCATAGTTAGAACCTTGGGTCTAAGGAATAGTGGGCGACATGTCAGCTTACTGAAGATACCTCCCAAACAGAGGCAGAACATAGCAGAGGAGATCAGGAGTGTGCTGAACATAGATACTAAGGCGGCCACAGGAGATGGTGGATTAAGCATAGAAGCCATCTTAGAGATGTTTCGAGGCATGAATCCACTGAAACTATCTAGAGTTCAGGAGAGAGCTGCCGAGATGGCGTTTTCATTACTATCTGCTGGTACATATGTTGCCCCCAAGCAATCGTACCAAAACCTACCTTGGGAAATCCTTGCATGTGTGTTATGTGAAGGCGGGACATGGTTTTTTGACCTGGCAGAATGGGCATTTGAAGTAATTAGGGCAACAGTCAAGAAGCTCGCTGAAGATCTTGCAGCTGGGGTACGAACATTGAGAGTACCAAGGTGCCATTTGGCTATCATTGTAAGTAAAAAATGATACAACATATATTATAACATTTTAGTTTCCTCAATTGTTGTCACTAACTTGCCAATGATTACATGGACATCGCACATCCTTGGGTGTTCGATTGGCTGGATTTTGGGGCAGACAATGTGGAACCAAATAAACTCCCTAGAGTCAGCGAGTACACTGAAGATAAGATCAAGAAGCTGATCTACTTGCTGAGAGAATACCCTACACAATTCAGGGTATGAATGAAGTATCATTTGTTCTTTCGCGTGTCCAATATATATAAGTTGTTTTGCTGACATGATGCTTCTGGGCTGGGCATACAAAACCGGAGGACTACCTGGATGGCATAGATGAGGTGTGGAATCCAATCGTTGGAGAGGCGGGCGGCTTATTGGTTAATCCATGTAAGCATCTATGAGCGAGTTATCTCTGAAAAAACAAATGAGGGGAATACAGGAGTCAATCATATAGGGAAAAAAATTGTGCTAAATAAATTATGAAATAGTTTGTGCTAACAAAAAAGAAGAGCCCATTTGGATTGAATACATTAATGTTAATAAAGTACAACAAGAAAGCTTTTGAAAATTATTGCTTGTATGCTATTGCAGCGCAAAGGGAGGGTTTGCAGGAGGTACTAGAAGATATTGCAAAAAATACAGACAATGAATACTCTGGTGAGCAGGCTAGACGCAAAGAAAAAGAGAAAATGGATGAAGAAAGTGATTCATCTGGTAGCGACAGTGATGGCGACTTCATACACCCACACGAACGAGCTGCTAGAAGACTACAACGGGCTAAAAACAGAGGTTTGATTTTTAGTACAAGAATGAACTAAGCATACAAAAAATGTGTGGACTGAACTCCGACTTGCTCGAATTGCAGGTGAACCAATTCAGACGAACCCCCCGGTAGCATTCGTATATCAGGTGCTCTGGAGAATGTACCGATCCCAGGTTGGTATGAGCATAAATAAATCTTTGAACTGTCCGAAAAACTAAAAACCTTAAACATTTTTCTAATTTGTGCGTGCATTCCCAATTTGTTGCTGCCAGTGCGAGCCCCACGTAGTATGAACCTGATGAAGGCCAGAGTTCAGTTAAGGGGCAGTGGGTGGCAAGGAGGCAGCAGCAGCAATGTGCTTTCCAGGGCTGACCACAATGAAGGAATGTCACCAGAAGGAAGGTTTGTCTGTCGAGGTTCGCAGGGACATACTCTGTCAGATGAACTAACGGCAATTCAGCAAAGGGCAAAAGAAGACATTGAACGTGAGCCTCCATATGAATTCTTTACTTATAGTAATCTTATTTGTTCATCGCTGGACATGAAAAAGATAAGGGAACCTAATTTTGAAACACTTATAACCGATGTGTTAGGTGTTGCAGGCACACGAGGCCTCGGAGGTGTGTTGCTTAGGCTACTTGCATCCAACCAAGTTGTCTCCAATTATATTGATGAGCTAGCTGACAAGGGCAGGGACGAGCGGTTAATGAACCTAGCTACATCAGCTTTAAACTTGGTCAACCGTGCTGTTGACAATTCGGAGTTGTCTGAGGGTAAGTAATTAGAAGAACACACATTCAGGTCACCTGGGGAGGAGATTGTTAATTTTCCCTTCAACAGGAATCTTCGAAGAATCTACAAATCTGCTGTCAGGATTTGGCTTGGGTGGAAACAGTGGAGGTGAGTACTTAGCATGCTGGAACAAAATCGTGAACATATTTGTGAGGGTATCATATTCAGGTTGATATCAGAGGATTGACACATTGTTTTGTCTTGAAAAACAGGGCCCTCAACTCCAGTGAATGAACACGGCAATGGCGGCCCGGGGGTACCTGGCAACAATGAGATTGACAACATTGATTGGGATGATCTTGAGAAAGAAAGCCCACCAGTTGCAACACAGGAACTGATTGATAGTGACAAACTCTTAGCTAGGAACATGGAAGCTATGTTCAATGAAGCAAGTACATATCCCATTCTGATGAAGTAGAATGAAATCGGAGAAATGTACATACTTCAAAATATGACGTCACTAAAAAAATTCCCGATTGGCAGATATGCATGATGCGTCGCTAAATGTGTCATCAAATGTTGAAACAGATCTCGTGGGGAGTGAAGTGGCAGTGATTGGCTCATCCAATGTGGCAGCAGGAGGTGAGAACATGGAGCAGTAGGTTGCATCTCCTGTGGGGCAGGACACGGTTGATGAAGACCACATAAATTACCTGCTATCATGTATGAACACTTGCATCCGATGGATTGCATGGATTGGAGGTATGTTGTTGTTTCGTGTATGCAGAAGCGATCTGCTACAAACCTGTTGGTTAGTCACGTGTCCTCGTAGTTGACATGCTGTTATCTTTTTCTATGGCTCAGCAATGTTGGTAGTTGGGAGTGGGAGGCCCGGCGATGATACAGACGTTGATCCTCCATGCAATGGAGTTATACTGCTGGGTTGGCATGATGAAGGCCATGAAGCACAAGCTGAGGCTAGCAGGGAGGGGTACGTAATAGCCAGAAGGAGAAATACCGGAGACGGATTGTGGATGTTACGACGAATTGTAGACCTGGCCCAGCATACCGTAGGGAAGACGAAGGTAATTTTACATTTTGTAGACACGGAATAAGATGGTTTTGGGATCTGTAAACAAATCATGATGATTGTTCATGTTGATTGCCTCTATTTGGTTCTAGACGGGGGTGAAGGACCTGCTTCAACAAAGAGACTAGCTGCTGAAGGAGGTGCCTCTGCAACCAGATTCCAGCAGGCTATTATGAGCTATCTGAAAAAATGTGGGATGGAGTGCAATAATAATCAGTGGAGCATGGAGCATGGGGCTGGGATGAAGGCACATACTGATCAAGATAGCTCAAAGGGTAAATGCAAATGGGGGGACAAGTACCCAAAATTTGTTGGTCTATCCCATGATGAACTGTCGAAGGGGAGTATTGAGAAGTTCCATGCTAACATGCTAACCGTCGAAGGGGAGTATTGAGAAGGGGAGTATTGAAAAGGTAAAAGTCTTTATCATTGTGCATTGCCATTTCATTACTTTTTATTTGATGACGAGCATGATATACATTATAAAACTGGTGCCATGTTCTAGGAAATGGGTGAAGCACTTCCAACCAATACTGGCGGTGGCATCTCGTGAGGACATTAACGATGAACTCACTCCAGGTGGTGATGTGACGTTTAACCTCATGCGATGCATAGTGCGCGCACTAGTGGAGAAAGAAAAAAATGTACAAAGGCTGACTGGACAGATGGAGAGGACTCTTTGATCCTAGATTTGTGGTACGAATTGTACTTACGAAAAAAATTGCAAGCACGTATCAAATAAGTAAAGTGAAATTAAAAAGATGCTAACCTTTGTTTATGGGAAATTATTTGCAGGACGAGGTGTGTAAAGACGATGAGGATAAGGACTGGGGTTACATCTACAGCATGATGGACTCTAAGTCGATGGGGTACAGAATTGAATGGCTGACCAAGGTAAAAATCCTCCTGAATGTAGTACTGAGAAAGACCATGCTATCGAAATTCCTGAGATAAGAATACTGACATTTGTCTATTCATTGATTGTGAATGTAATAAATCAGTTCATGTTCCCGGTGCACCTCATGGACTGTTGGTCTATGTACATCCTGGACACAAACAAGAAGGTGATGATGGTGCTCGACCAAACAGAAACCGATCCAACAGATGAGATGAAGATAAAGCATGATTCGCTCGCTAGGAAGTTCCAGCAAAGATTTTGTTGTCTTATGAATGACGTGTTTGGTGTGTTTGGTGGTGAGCTGGTTGAGACGGGTGGATGGTCTTTTGTTTACCCTCTGGTCACACAACATGAGCCATGCAGCAGGTAGACTCTATGGTTTACATGCATTCCCTAACTTGAAACATTCCATCAACCTGAAGTACTGGGCGAATTGAACATATGTGTCCTGCTTTCATCATGTACTCACAGTGAGGACAGTGGAGTTTACATGGTGCACTACTTCAAGGAGTTCACAGGGCTTTACCTACGCTCGACTCTGAACCAGGTATGAAGCCTTTCTTTTCCAGCATTTTGGAAATGTCAAAAAGGATCTGGGATTTGGTGCAAAGATTGATCCTGTGGGTGCGGTCTTTTCGACAGGCACAAATTGATGATATGCGGAAGAAGCTTGCTTACGAGATAGTGACGATGAAGGGGAACAAGGGGGACATCCCGGAGTTCCTTTATGAAGCGACCATTGACTGAACTTGGAGGGAAAAGTGATATGAGCGGTAAAAAATGGAGCATGGCAATATCTTTTGGCGGCACGAGTGTTTGGCGTTTAGAACGGCCAACAGATAAAATGTTGGAAATTTGGTAGCAGATGGACAACCCACCCCCACCCCCCCACCCTAGCTAGTAATTTGTATGCACTATGGTACTGTAATGTAATCATAGATGGACCCTAAATTCAGACTAGATGAACTTGTGTGGTATGGTATTGTAGTGTGCTCGTGCATGGACCGTACAATCAGACAATGTGAACTACTGTGCATGTTGGATTAAATGTTCAGACATGATGAAGTCATGTCAAAAAATGCAGTTTAAATTGTTCACCCCAGTAATACACATAAGATGCCTCACGGCGAGAGGCTTGTAGGGCCATGTGAAACATGTGTGGCAAATTAGTGGAATGATACGTATGTGAAGAAGATGTGCGGCTATGTGTACTGAAATCATTGTCTCTAGGTGCAACTTCATGATTATTTCAACATGGTAGATACTAATGGCGAAAAACAAGGACCAAGCGTGTACCTCATGCATCGTCGTATATTTCATGTGTGCAACGAAACTTTGGGTATACTTAAATCATGTGTTAGCATAACCATTGTGGGCAATTGAAAACACATATTTATATGAGGAAGTAAAAATTTGTGAGGCTTCAGACATGTTTGTTCATAATCATTGACCATGAGAGAAAAGGGAGTGAATAACAAAAGAGCGGCCTAAATGATGGAACCATGTAGGCTTTGTCGATAACATAGCAAAACAATGAAAGGCATTCGAAATAGATAAAAGTTTTCATTTATCCGATAAAAGCCGATCCAGAGACGTGATCATGCGACCACCCGCACAAGTCTCGGGTAGGCTACAGTTTAGGTTCTAGCATACCCCATATCAAAATACTACCGGGCAGGGCCCTGGGAGCTAGATGTTCTTAAAATACATGACACACGAATCCAAGTACATGATGGCAACAAACAACCGATAGCTGATTTGGAATGATATGTACGCTCCAACCATCAACTCGCCGAATGCCTACTCGGACTGATTCGAGCTGAAGAGACTGTCTGGGGGTGCTAGAGCCGCCCATAGAGCATCATGCACCACACTAGCTGAATTTCCCTGAAGTTTAAGACACTCATGTAGTGCCTGTCTTTTGGGTTTGCCAACATTGTGTTGTGTAAGGCAATATATTTGTGTTGGATGTAGTCAGACAATAATGAAAACAAATGCTCAAAAACGAACTAGATTAGATAAACACATGTTTCTTCACTGCACAAATAAGTTTGATGGTGGATATATTTCAGCAACTGTGGGTTTATGTGTTAAAAAAAGAAATTATGAACCATTTGCATGGTTGCTAAATGTTGCCTGTACATACCTGAGGAATGTTTCTTCGGCTACTACTGGGTAAACCGTTCCCCAATGACCATCCTGGGTTGGCCATCCAGCATAATACTCATTCTGGCACAGGAATAACGTATGGTGAAGCTTCCATGCAATAAGTTCATGCTTATCTTTTGTGAAATCATCAGGGCCATTCCATCTGATCTTCGGGTCCAAAAAATGAATCTTCCTCGACATCATGTCCCACATCAATAAAACCCATCCAGCTTCGAGGGGTACTGGCAGGAAGAACTGCGCAAAGAAGCAAAAAGGAAATCATTTTTTGAGTTAGGGACACATAGCAAAAACATGGGGAAATATTGATAAAGTCTTTCTTTTAAGAATAGGAAGTAAAAAGTTTTGTTAATACCATCTGAGATGAGGTTATATCGTAAGGCATGTCCTTGCCGACTAGTTGCTTCTGAATCGAAATGTTGTTCACATAGTCGTGGTCATACAGTACAATTGTCTGTAAAACCAAATCAAATGACAGTTCAAAACTCTCATAAGGGTATAACTTCATTGGCAAGTATAAAGAGTCAATAACTTCAGAGCTTTCGAAGCGAGTGCGGATGAAGGGGCATTACCGCAAACTCCGTTTCCATGTTGTGCCTCCAGTTGAGGTACGGACATTACCTATTGGCTTCCATATCTTACTGAGTGTACCTTCTACATATAATGGAAGCAAGTTCGTGATCGAGACTCCGACTGCCAATGAGCTGATGAAACATAGCGATCCCTGTAACACTGACAAGTCTGGGGGAGTGGTGGATAACATAATGCCTGCAAAAACAATCATACTAACATTGATTTAAATTGTTGTCAGAAAAAAGACTATGGGGAACAAAACATTTAGATAAATTGAAATGTCCTAACAAGTGCAGGGATGACATCATGGACCTCTGAAGATCACTCTCAGTTAAGTTGGAGAAGTATGCAACTATCATATATGTGGTTTCAGCGTGCGGTGGTAGTGGTAAAACTCCACGCTCCCATGGATTTGTTGCATAACCATGCTGAAAAATGTACTTCCTCTTTGGAAGTTTACCCTGGGTTTGGCCAAACACGCAACGGTTGTCTTCGCTGGGAGATCAGCATACATTTGTGCAACTTCGCGAATGGTGTCTTTGAAGTAGTTAATCACAATGGATGATTCTGAAATCAATTTTTTTCTTGCGGATGCAGAGTCCTCATTGCTTGCGTTTCGTTTCCTTGATGATCCACCCTGGTTAAGCGGTGACATAGCTGTGTACAATATTAATAGCATGTCAGGTATGTGGCGCGTGTCATGAAACCAACTATAAAAACAACACATGTGGACGGGGGCACTTATACAGTAGGCAGGGGTTGGCACCGAACCTTCTCCATCAGACAAATCAAGCATGTGCCCCTGGATTCTTTGCCCAACAGGAGTGCTGAAACATACATTCTTGGCAGTAGCGGCACCTAAATAAAAACAGAAAGAACATAAAGACAAATTAGTAGTCATCAGAGGTTCACAAGAAAAAAAGAATGTGCATGCACACCGCATGCGTAGATAGAGCATGTGTAAAACCTGATGCATGACACTCTGTGAACCCTCGCGTACGACAGCAAAGGCGCCGACCTGAAATTGATTTCAGAATTTTCTCTGAATAGTTGAGCATATCTGACTGCAATGCATTTTTTGCCTGCGATAGAACCACTTGGATGGCGTTGGATGCTTCTGTCAAACGCCTAATTGAGCTGGCATTCTGCTGTTTCATGATCATGGTTATCTCATCAGTCACCTGCAAAAAAAAAAGATGAGTAATTGAAAAACAGGCAAGCATACGAAAAACAGAGTACTCTGAATGCCAGACAGTATAACAAATAAACATACGAGGTGTGGGTACTGCTGCCGCAAGAAGTTGGCAAGGTCCAAAGGCCCTACTACACGTGGCATTGTGTTTGGAGTCGCAAAGTTCTCCTGACGGCAACCAGTACCAGGACAAGGAGATTCTGTTGTGGGAGTTTTTGCAGAGCGTGGAGTGGTCCCAGCCCTTGGCAATTGCTTGGTGGTGGAAGACGACGGAATTGTGTACTGAACCTTGTGTCGCACATAACAAACATTCGCCGGGTCTCGGAGCTGGACAGCGTATACAATAATGGATTATGGAAAATGATAATAAAATAAATAAAAGACAGGCATATGACCAGTACAAAGAGAGAAATCACATGGGATGCAGGTTTCCACGAAACATCTTACGTTTGCATGGGAATATGACATAGATCCCTTTACTGGGTCAAGAGCCATGATGAGCATTTTGTTTAGTGTATCCGGGTCGAAGTCAATGATCCTTGGTAGTACATTGTGTGGCTTATTCAATATACCAAGATCAAGATTGTCGAGCAGAAAAACCTGCAAATACAAGTCATTTTATTTATTTTCCTACGTAGGCGAAAACAAATGTGTGGAAAACATGACTACAAATGTTACACTACGTCTACCTGAAAGAAGAAATGACATCCGGTGAGGTTGGTTGAATGATTGTTCATCATCATATCTCTCTTGAGTTTTCGTACTGTGTCGAGCAAATGCTGGAGGACATACTCACACCAGTTGAACTGTTGTATCATTTCAGTGTTGGCAATTGCCCCCCAGAAATCAATGGTCGAGTAGTTGTGCTTCGTGGTCGGAGCGAGTACATGCCCCATGACAAATATGACAAATGCAATTTGAAAATAATCTTTCTCGAGCTTGCTAGAATTCTCATTAATATCATGCATCAGGAATTGTTCTGCCACGCGCAAGCTATGCACTCCTGTCTTATTCATTTCAAGGGTTGACTTGATGAAGTGGATTGCTTCTGGATTGATATTTGCATCTCTCCCTTTCATGCTACGGTTCTCGCAAGGGATGCCAAAGACCTTAAAGACATCCTCAGCATAGAACTTGAGCACCTTACTTTCTGATAGCCTTAACTCTCTACGACTAACACTAACCCTACTCATAATCCAGGCACTGCATCTGAGATTTAACTTCTGAATGTCGGGGAGATTGAGCATACCTCCAAAACCAATCTCTTCCACAAGCCATTTCTTGTAGTCGCTGAAAGTCTTGATGACACTGAGAGCGTGCTTCAGAGAGATGCATGAAGTTGGGGCGGGGGGTCTCCACTCCTGGCGCTGGAAGAAGATTCATCCAGGGCAGCGTGCAGACCTTGCTGACCGGCCGGTGCGTTCGCACTTTCAGATCCATCTGCGTCCGCCCCGCAGCTATCAGAATTTGAATATTGTTCATCCTGTCAACAATTAGTTCACGAAGATGTATTAGATTCAGGCTATCGTCTTCCGAGGACACAAACGAGTTTGTAACCAATGTAGATTGGACGGCTAGTATGTAAACATACTATTCGCTAAGAGCTGAAGATCTCGATGCATAAAACAACTGTAGGCGAGATCCTTTCCGCCAAGTTGGGACGACGAACAAGGAACTCTAGAGGCAATGAGGGCGACCAGAGTTGGGTGGGCGTAGGGGATGAAATGAGTGGTGTGTAAAGAAAGGCGATGTGGGTGGGTAGATAGGGTAGATGGATGCAGGTATGCAATGAATACAGCATGCGCAACCTCCACAGTATGTTGTGCAGCTCGGTGACTTCAGAACGATCGAGACGCGTGTTCCTTTCGGAGAGGAGGTACCAAACGGTGGAGATGACGAGTGAGGTCCATCTGTTGGGCTGTATAATGGAGTTGAGTACGTTAAAAATAAAGAACAAACAACCAAAATAAAAAATGCACTGTATACTAAATGGAATTGATAACTGATTAACTAACACAGCAAAGCTTCATTAGTTCCAGATAGTGCGTTACATTAGAGTATGAATTACATGTTCTGGTAAACAGACTTAGAGGTAAAGGGAGCCACCCTTGAACACCATTAATTCCCTAATCATATTGCCTAAGGCAAACTAGGAACAACCAAATCCGCAGTCGAGCATCACACACACACTTTTGCTAAGAACCCTTCCCGAAATGTCAACGTATGTCGTACTAAGAACGAACTAGTTACCGCCGCCAAAATAGATGGCCACAACGAACAACAGAAGCAGCAGAGTGAGCATGATGTTGCTAGCGGCAAGGATGAAAGCTGTTGCCCCCAGCGCCTGAGAACCAGAAGCAGCAGCTGCGATGGGCCTGAAGATCTGGTTCACCAAAACGGTCTCCGGCGTCGCTAGAGGGTGATTCTGACCCTGGTTCGCCTGGACCTGAGCCTGGTTTGCAGGTGGAGCGACGATGCCGGCCGGGTTTGCCTGCATCTGGACCTGGAGCACCCCCGCTTGCTGCTGAGCACGGGCGATCTGGTACGGAGTCATCCTTCTGACGTAGGCCGTCTGAAATTCAAAGAACCAACATTCGTGAGCCTGTGAAAAAATGAGGAGGAAAAATGCGAGATTCATCTGACAGATCTGATCGAAGAAAGCAAAACCAATGGGTCGAGTTATGGTACAAAACAGAGCAACTTACATCATAGCGGACACACTTGTAGAACCGCTGCCCCGCCTTGCTCCCGGTTCTTGCTACATTGGTTTCCAGATCCGCGCCGCAGAAGGGACACCTGATGAGATCAAGAGGGAAATCGGCTGGCACAGGGAGAGAGGAGGACGACGAGGCAGACATGGTGGCTCAGGTAGACTAGGGTTTGCAGCAGAGAGCGAAACCGAATGGGGGATTTTCTAGAGTGCGGATGGCCGTGGCAGCTGGGAAGCAATTGCCTGCATTTATGGCGTCCCTATACCTGACGACGTTGGTCAGACCAGCGGAACACACGGACCAGCAAGGCTCAGCATCCGTGACGATCCGTCCTCCATGTATCTGTTCAGACATGAGAACGCGAAGCTCCGTCGCAATCAATGCGAGCGGCTGGCAGAAGCATGAAAATGGAAAAATATGTTGTGAAATACAGTAGAAGGCACAGATCCAAACGCAAACAAGCGGAGGAGATGTCGGGATCAGCTGGGCTCGCGCTCAGAAATAGATATTCGACAACTATCTAATTTTTCAGTCAAGTAAGATGGAATAAACACATATGCGTAGGCGCGTTAGCAATATAGCGCCACAACATAAATGCAGGGATAAAAAACAACAACGACTGTTTTACATGTTATTTCTAATAAAACTTCAAAACGATTTATCTCTCCATACGTCATTTGGGTTTATGACCTTTTTTTGAAAAGTTTGGGTTTATGACTTGTATCTATAGTTGGCTTTCTTTCCATGGGTTTATCGAAAACAGAGTATTTCCAACTAAACTACCACATTGCGACCAACCTTGACAGAAAACTACCACTTTAAGATAAAAATGCCCCAAACTATCACTTTTGGACTGTATTTGGCAGGAAACTAACAAGTCAGGAGAGTGTTTGATTTGGCTCATTTAAACCCGTTTGTGACAGTCTGGGCCCACCCGTCAAGGCTGGAAAAGTCAACTATGTTAACTTTGACGGTTAACATGTGGGCCCACATGTCAGTTTCATCTCCTACCTCTAAAATTCCCATTGAGGGTCTAGATCAAGGTCCCCGTTAACTTTGGTTGTTAACACAGATATGAATATATGAAAACTCTCCTATGGACTAGTGGAGTGTGCATCTAAGTTCCTTGTTTATGAAGACCTAGAGCATCTAATGGTGCTCATCAACAAGAAGTTCCTATTTCTATCAACATAATAATTCAAATAATATTATTTCGGACACACATAATAATTCAAAGAGGTAGGTGGGCGGAGGGGAGTGGCAGCAGGGCGAGGTCGGCAGGGCGGCGAGGCGATGCGGGCAAGGCGGCGCGGCGGGGTGGAGGGGCAGCAGGGCGAGCCAAGCCGCGATAGCGGGGCGACCATAGCATTCAAATTTCACAAGATGAAAAATGCAGAGGGGTAACCATAGCATTCAAATTCACACCAGCAAGGCGAGAGGGCCATGCCAATAACAACATGCAAAACTTTCGGACATCAGCAAATGCTTTAAAAGCACTTCCAAAATAAAATAAGTTAAGCTTTGTTAAAAATCGCATCACACTTGTCAGAAATAACCCTTGTAACATAACATTGCGATTCAAGTGGATAAAAATAGTCAAATCTACAAAATCATCTTGTTACAAAATAAGGGAATCCACAACCAGCACCTAACCTATGGCCATGATTTGGTCTGTTGATCAGTTGATAGAGGCGAAGGTTGAAGGAAATATGCCCTAGAGGCAATAATAAAGTTATTATTCATTTCCTTATTTCATGATAAATGTTTATTATTCATGCTAGAATTGCATTAACTAGAAACTTAGTACATGTGTGAATACATAGACAAACAGAGTGTCACTAGTATGCCTCTACTTGACTAGCTCGTTGAATCAAAGATGGTTAAGTTTTCTAGCCATAGACATGAGTTGTCATTTGATTAATGAGATCACATCATTAGGAGAATGATGTGATTGACTTGACCCATTCCGTTAGCTTAGCACTTGATCGTTTAGTATGTTGCTATTGTTTCTTCATGACTTATACATGTTCCTATGACTATGAGATTATGCAACTCCTGTTTACCGGAGGAACACTTTGTGTGCTACCAAACGTCACAACGTAACTGGGTGATTATAAAGGTGCTCTACAGGTGTCTCCGAAGGTACTTGTTGAGTTGGCGTATTTCGAGATTAGGATTTGTCACTCCGATTGTCGGAGAGGTATCTCTGGGCCCTCTCGGTAATGCACATCACCATAAGCCTTGCAAGCAATGTGACTAATGAGTTAGTTGTGGGATGATGCATTACGGAACGAGTAAAGAGACTTGCCGGTAACAAGATTGAACTAGGTATTGAGATATCGACGATTGAATCTCGGGCAAGTAACATACCGATGACAAAGGGAACAACGTATGGTGTTATGCGGTTTGACCGATAAAGATCTTCGTAGAATATGTGGGAACCAATATGAGCATCCAGGTTCCACTATTGGTTATTGACCGAAGACATGTCTCGGTCATGTCTACATAGTTCTCAAACCCGTAGGGTCCGCACGCTTAAAGTTCGGTGACGATTTGTATTGTGAGTTTATGTGTTTTGATGTACCGAAGGTAGTTCAGAGTCCCGGATGAGATCGGGGACATGACAAGAAGTCTCGAAATGGTCGAGATGTAAAGATCGATATATTGAACGACTATATTCGGACATCGGAAAGGTTCCGAGTGATTCAGGTATTTTTCGGAGTACCCGGGAGTTACGGGAATACGGGAATACGGGGAAGAGGTGTTGGGCCTTAATGGTCTTTAGTGGGAAGGAGAGGCAGCAACCAGGAGGTGGAACGCGTCCCTCCCAAGCCCAGTCCGAATTGGACAAGGGGTTTGGGGCGCGGCCCCCCTCTCCCTTCCTTCTCCCCTTCCCTCCTTTCCCCCTTCTCCTAGTTGGACTAGGAAAGGAGGAAACCTACTCCTACTAGGAGTAGGAATCCTACTCCCTTGTCGCGCCCCTCCTAGGGCCGGCCTCCTCCTCCCATGCTCCTTTATATACGGGGACAGGGGGCACCCCAGGACACACAAGTTGACCTGTTGATCTATTCCAGCCGTGTGCAGTGCCCCCCTCCATCATATTCCACCTCGGTCATATCGTAGCGGTGCTTAGGTGAAGCCCTGCGTCGGTAGTAACATCATCACCGTCATCACGCTGTCGTGCTGAAGGAACTCTCTCGTGAAGCTCTGTTGGATCAGAGTTCGCGGGACGTCATCGAGCTGAGTGTGTGCTGAACTCGGAGGTGTTGTACATTCGGTACTTGGATCGGTCGGATCGTGAAGACGTACGACTACATCAACCGTGTTGTGCTAACGCTTCCGCTTTCGGTCTACGAGGGTACATGGACAATACTCTCCCCTCTTGTTGCTATGCATCACCATGATCCTGCGTATGCGTAGGAAATTTTTTGAAATTACTACGTTCCCCAATAGTGGCATCGGAGCCTAGTTTTATGCGTAGATGTTATATGCACGAGTAGAACCAGCATGTCATACTTTGGTTCGGCGGTATTGTTGGATGAAGCAGCCCGAACCGACATTACGCGTACGCTTACGCGAGACTGGTTCTACCGACGTGCTTTGCACATAGGTGGCTGGCGGGTGTCAGTTTCTCCAACTTCAGTTGAACCGAGTGTGGCTACGCCCGGTCCTTGAGAAGGTTAAAACAGCACTAACTTGACGAACTATCGTTGTGATTTTGATGCGTAGGTAATAACGGTTCTTGCTCAGCCCGTAGCAGCCACGTAAAACTTGCAACAACAAAGTAGAGGACGTCTAACTTGTTTTTCCAGGGCATGTTGTGATGTGATATGGTCAAGACCTGATGAGATATAATTGTTGTATGAGATGATCATGTTTTGTTAAAGTTATCGGCAACTGGCAGGAGCCTTATGGTTGTCTCTTTATTGCATAAGATGCAAGCGCCATACAATTACTTTACTTTATCGCTATGCGTTAGCAATAGTTGCAAGAGAAATAGTTGGCGAGACGACCATATGATGACACATTTATAGAGATCAAGATGATGAAGATCATGGTGTCATGCCGGTGATGATAGAGATCATGACGGTACTTTGGAGATGGAGATCAAAGGCGCAAGATGGTCATGGCCATATCATGTCACATATTTTGATTGCATGTGATGTTTATCCTTTATGCATCTTATTTTTCTTAGTTCGGCGGTAGCATTATAAGATGATCTCTCACTAAATTTCAAGGTACAAGTGTTCTCCCTGAGTATGCACCGTTGCCAAAGTTCGTCGTGCCGAGACACCACGTGATGATCGGGTGTGATAAGCTCTACGTTCATCTACAACGGGTGCAAGCCACTTTTGCACACGCAGAATACTCGGGTTAAACTTGAAACGAGCTTAGCATATGCAGATATGGCCTCGGAACACTGAGACCGAAAGGTCGAGCGTGAATCATATAGTAGATATGATCAACATAGTGATGTTCACCATTGAAAACTACTCCATCTCATGTGATGATCGGACATGGTTTAGTTGATTTGGATCATGTGATCACTTAGATGATTAGAGGGATGTCTATCTAAGTGAGAGTTCTTAAGTAATATGATTAATTGAACTTAAATTTATCATAAACTTAGTCCTGATAGTATTTGCATATCTATGTTGTAGATCAATAGCTCGCACATAGCTTCCCCGTTTATTTTTGATATGTTCCTAGAGAAAAATAAATTTAAAGATGTTAGTAGCAATGATGCGGATTGGATCCGTGATCTGAGGGTTATCCTCATTGCTGCACAGAAGAATTATGTCCTTGATGCACCGCTAGGTGACGGACCTATTGCAGGAGCATATGCAGACGTTATGAATGTTTGGCAAAGCTCGGTATGATGACTACTTGATAGTTTAGTGCACCATGCTTTACGGCTTAGAACCGGGACTTCAAACATGTTTTGAACACCACGGAGCATATAAGATGTTCCAAGAGTTGAAATTAGTATTTCAGACTCATGCCCATGTCGAAAGGTATGAGACCTTTGACAAGTACTTTGCCTAGAAAATGGAGGAGAATAGCTCAGCTAGTGAGCATGTGCTCAGAATGTCTGAGTGCTACAATCACTTGAATCAAGTGGGAGTTAATCTTCCAGATAAGATAGTGATTGACAGAATTCTCTAGTCATTATCACCAAGTTACTAAAACTTCGTGATGAACTACAATATGCAAGGGATAATGGAAACGATTCCCAAGCTCTTCGTGATACAGAAATCGACGAAGGTAGAAATCAAGAAAAGCATCAAGTGTTGATGGTTGACAAGACAACTAGTTTCAAGAAAAGGGCAAAGGGAAGAAGGGGAACTTCAAGAAGAATGGCAAGCAAGTTGCTGCTCAAGTGAAGAAGCCCAAGTCTAGACCTAAGCCTGAGACTCAGTGCTTATACTGCAAAGGGACTGGTCATTGGAAGCAGAACTGCCCCAAGTATTTGGCGGATAAGAAGGATGGCAAGGTGAATAAAGATATATGTGATATACATGTTATTGATGTGTACTTTACTAGTGTTTATAGCAACCCCTCAATATTTGATACTAGTTCAGTTGCTGGGATTAGTAACTCAAAACGGGAGTTGCAGAATGAAGAGAGACTAGTTAAGGGTGAAGTGACGATGTGTGTTGGAAGTGGTTCCAAGATTGATATGATCATCATCGCACACTCCCTATACTTTCGGGATTAGTGTTGAACCAAAATAAATGTTATTTGGTGTTTGTGTTAAGCATGCATATAATTTGATCATGTTTATTGCAATGAGGTTATTCATTTAAAGTCACTGAATAATTGTTGTTCTGTTTACATGAATAAAACCTTCAATGGTCATACACCCTAGGTGAATGGTTTATTGAATCCCGATCGTAGTGATACACATATTCATAATATTGAAGCCAAAAGATGCAAAGTTAATAATGATAGTGCAACTTATTTGTAGCACTACCGTTTAGGTCATATTGGTGTAAAGCGGATGAAGAAACTCCATGTTGATGGGTTTTTGGAATCACTTGATTATGAATCACTTGATGCTTGCGAACCATGCCTCATGGGCAAGATGACTAAGACTCCGTTCTCCGGAACAATGGAGCGAGCAACAGACTTGTTGGAAATAATACATACTGATGTATGCAGTCCGATGAGTGTTGAGGCTCACGGCAAGTATCGTTATTTTCTGACCTTCACAGATGATTTGAGTAAGATATGGGTATATCTTCTTGATAAAACATAAATCTGAAACATTTGAAAAGTTCAAATAATTTCAGAGTGAAGTGGAAAATCATCATAACAAGAAAATAAAGTTTACAATCTGATCATGGAGGAGAATATTTGAGTTACGAGTTTGGTCTTCATTTGAAACAATGCGAAATAGTTTCGCAACTCACGCCACCTGGAACACCACAGCGTAATGGTGTGTCCGAACATCATAACCGTACTTTATTAGATATGGTGCGATCTATGATGTCTCTTATCGATTTATCACTATCATGTTGGGGTTATGCATTAGAGACAGCTGCATTCACGTTAAATACAGCACCATCTAAATCCGTTGAGACGACTCCATATGAACTGCGGTTTGGCTAGAAACCTAAGCTCTCATTTCTTAAAGTTTGGTGCTGCGATGCTTATGTGAAAAAGTTTCAACCTGATAAGTTCAAACCCAAATCGGAGTGTCTTCATAGAATACCAAAAGGAAACTGTTGGGTACACCTTCTATCATAGCTCCAAAGGAAAGATCTTTGTTTCTAAAAGTGGATCCTTTCTAGAGAAGGAGTTTCTCTCGAAAGAAGTGAGTGGGAGGAAAGTAGAACTTGATGAGGTAATTGTACCTACTCCCTGATTGGAAAGTAGTTTATCACAGAAACTGGTTCCTATGACACCTACACCAATTAGTGAGGAAGCTAATGATGATGATCATGAAACTTCAGATCAAGTTACTACCGAACCTCGTAGGTCAACCAGAGTAAGATCTGCACCAGAGTGGTACGGTAATCCTATTCTGGAGGTCATGTTGCTAGACCATGATGAACCTACAAACTATGAGGAAGCGATGATGAGCCCAGATTCTGCAAAATGGCTTGAGGCCGTGAAATCTGAGATGGGATCCATGTATGAGAACAAAGTGTGGACTTTGGTTGACTTGCCCGATGATCGGCAAGCCATCGAGAATAAATGGATCTTCAAGAAGAAGACAGACGCTGATGGTAATGTTACTGTCTACAAAGCTCGACTTGTTGCGAAAGGTTTTCGACAAGTTCAAGGAGTTGACTAAGATGAGACCTCCTCACCCGTAGTGATGCTTAAGTCCGTCTGAATCATGTTAGCTATTGCCGCATTTTATGATTATGAAATTTGGCAAATGGATGTAAAGACTGCATTCCTGAATGGATTTCTGGAAGAAGAGTTGTATATGATGCAACCTGAAGGTTTCATCGATCCAAAAGGTACTAACAAAGTGTGCAAGCTCAGCCGATCAATTTATGGACTGGTGCAAGCATCTCGGAGTTGGAATATATGCTTCGATAAAGTGATCGAAGCATATGGTTTTATACAGACTTACGGTGAAGCCTGTATTTAGAAGAAAGTGAGTGGGACCACTACAGCATTTCTGATAAGTATATGTGAATGACATATTGTTGATCGGAAATAATGTAGAATTTTCTGGAAAGCATAAAGGAGTGTTTGAAACAAAATTCAAAGAAAGACCGTGATGAAGCTGCTTACGCATTGAGCATCAAGATCTATAGAGATAGATCAAGATGCTTGATAAGTTTTTTCAATGAGTACATACCTTGATAAGATTTTTAAGTAGTTCAAAATGGAACAGTCAAAGAAAGAGTTCTTACATGTGTTACAAGGTGTGAAATTGAGTAAGACTCAAAGCCCGACCATGGCAGAAGATAGAAACAGAATGAAAGTCATTCCCTATGCCTCAGCCATAGTTTCTATAAAGTATGCCATGTTGTGTACCAGATCTATTGTATACCCTACACTGAGTTTATCAAGGGAGTACAATAGTGATCTAGGAGTAGATCACTGGACAACGGTCAAAATTATCCTTAGTGGAATAAGGATATGTTTCTCGATTATGGAGGTGACAAATGGTTTGTCGTAAAGGGTTACGTCGATGAAAATTTTGACACTGATCCAGATGACTCTAAGTCTCAATCTGGATACATTTTGAAAGTGGGAGCAATTAACAAGAGTAGCTCCGTGTAGAGCATTGTTGATATAGAAATTTGCAAAATACATACGGATTTGAATGTGGCAGACCCATAGACTAAACTTCTCTCATAAGCAAAACATGATCACACCTTAGTAATATTTGGGTGTTAATCACATAGCAATGTGAACTATATTATTGACTCTAGTAAACCCTTTGGGTGTTGGTCACATGGCGATGTGAACTATGGGTGTTAATCACATGGTGACGTGAATTATCGATGTTGAATCACATGGCGATGTGAACTAGATTATTGACTCTAGTGCAAGTGGGAGACTGAAGGAAATATGCCCTGGAGGCAATAATAAAATTATTATTTATTTCCTTATTTCATGATAAATGTTTATTATTCATGCTAGAATTGTATTAACCGGAAACATAATACATGTGTGAATACATAGACAAACATAGTGTCACTAGTATGCCTCTACTTGACTAGCTCGTTAATCAAAGATGGTTAAGTTTCCTAACCATAGACATGAGTTGTCATCTGATTAATAGGATCACATCATTAGGAGAATGATGTGATTGACTTAACCCATTGCGTTAGCTTAGCACTTGATCTTTTAGTATGTTGCTATTGCTTTCTTCATGACTTATACATGTTCCTATGACTATGAGATTATGCAACTCCCATTTATCGGAGGAACACTTTGTGTGCTACCAAACGTCACAACGTAACTGGGTGATTATAAAGGTGCTCTATAGGTGTCTCCGAAGGTACTTGTTGAGTTGGCGTATTTCGATATTAGTATTTGTCACTCCGATTGTCGGAGAGGTATCTTTGGGCCCTCTCGGTAATGCACATCACCATAAGCCATGCAAGCAATGTGACTAATGAGTTAGTTGCGGAATAATGCATTACGAAACGAGTAAAGAGACTTGCCGGTAACGAGATTGAACTAGGTATTAAGATACCGACGATCGAATCTCGGGCAAGTAACATACCGATGACAAAGGGAACAACGTATGTTGTTATGCGGTTTGACCGATAAACATCCTCGTAGAATATGTGGGAGCCAATATGAGCATCCAGGTTCCGCTATTGGTTATTGACCAGAGACGTGTCTCGGTCATGTCTACATAGTTCTCGAACCCGTAGGGTCCGCACGCTTAAAGTTCGGTGACGATTTGTATTATGAGTTTATGTGTTTTGATGTACCGAAGGTAGATCGGAGTCCCGGATGAGATCGGGGACGTGACGAGGAGTCTCAAAATGGTCGAGACGTAAAGATTGATATATTGGACGACTATATTCGGACATCGGAAAGGTTCTGAGTGATTCGGGTATTTTTCGGAGTACCGGGGAGTTACGGGAATACGGGGAAGAAGTGTTGGGCCTTAATGGGCTTTGGTGGGAAGGAGAGGCAACAGCCAGGAGGTGGCGCGCACCCCTCCCAAGCCCAGCCCGAATTGGACAAGGGGTTTGGGGCACGGCCCCCCTCTCCCTTCCTTCTCCCGTTCCCTCCTTTCCCCCCTTCTCCTAGTTGGACTAGGAAAGGAGGAAACCTACTCCTACTCCCTTGGCGCGCCCCTCCTAGGGCCGGCCTCCTCCTCCCTTACTCCTTTATATATGGCGGCAGGGGGCACCCCAGGACACACAAGTTGATCTGTTGATCTATTCCAGCCGTGTGCGGTGCCCCCCTCCACCATATTCCACCTCGGTCATATCGTAGCGGTGCTTAGGCGAAGCCCTGCGTCGGTAGTAACATCATCACCGTCATCACGCCGTCGTGCTGACGAAACTCTCCCGTGAAGCTCTGCTAGATCGGAGTTCACGGGACGTCATCGAGCTGAACGTGTGCTAAACTCGGAGGTACTGTACATTCGGTACTTGGATCGGTCAGATCGTGAAGATGTACGACTACATCAATGGCGTTGTGCTAACGCTTCCGCTTTCGGTCTAAGTGGGTATGTGGACAATACTCTCCCCTCTCGTTACTATGCATCACCATGATCCTGCGTGTGTGTAGGAATTTTTTTGAAATTAGTACGTTCCCCAACAAAGGTGTCCTGATGTTTCGATAAGATGGTGGCTATCATTTTTCGTGAGAGTCGACCTTGACAATCCTACTACGAACGTGCGAGATGCCGCGCCTTAGGAATCGCTAAACCAACTTCCGAGGGGTTATTGACCATGCCGGAGCACGATCAACCTAACCACGAGGGTCTGTTTCCTGCGAGCAAACAAAGAACAAGCAAGAAACTGAAATTGCAATCTGGATATTGCGAATATAAGAGGAAAGCTTTATTGATGAAGGTGGGGTTCTGTGACGACTTTGTCTGGTCGTTGAACACAAACGAAGTACGCGAAGTTGCAACTATGGTGAACTTTTAATCTAACAAAACCCAAAGTCTAAACGATGCCCTAAGGGCTGTATATATGGAGGAAAGAGGGGGGTTGTGGCCCTTGGAGGAGGGGTCCGAAACCAACCCTAACTCTTGTTTCCCCACACATGCAGACTCTAAAAACAGCCTATAATCAAGTATTTTGAAATTACATGAGTCTGTCCCAAAAATAAGGTGACGCAGCACCTAGAATAGCCTCTGGACGAAATTTATGAAGTGGCATCTTGTATATTTCCTCCAAGGCTTCATGCACTCATTATGGTGGCTTCAAAGTCCTAGAATCATCACTTGTAACTCCGTTCTTGTTCCCCTTGCGCATGCCATCATCTTCATGCTTGAACTTTCTCCAAGGTTCATCTTTCTTGTCCAAGCTAGGCCCTTCATTTGTAAGCAAAACAAATGTATCCAATTTAGGTTGCATCGTATTCTCATGAACATTAGAATCGTTACCAAGAAACGAAAGTACCTGGTAATTCAATTGGCATGCTCGAGCTCTAGTAATTGGTCCAGTATGTATAGCAGCAGGGGATGTGGGTGTAACAATGGTATTGATGTCCTCATCATCTTAAAATGAAGTCGTCCTCGACGGAAGCTCATCTTCCTCACCCAAATAAGGCTTCAAATCTGCAATGTTAAAAGTGGGACTAACCCCAAAATCTGTAGGCAGCTCAAGTTTATATGCATTATCATTTATTTTCTCTAACACCATAAAAGGACCATAGCACGTGGCATTAGCTTTGATTTGCGCAAATTAGGAAATCGATCCTTAAGCAAATGTAACCAAACAAGATCTCCAAGTGCAAACACAACATGTTTTCTACCCTTATCTCCAGCAAGTTTATATTTAGCATTCATACGCTCAATGTTTTCCTTAGTTAACTCATGCATTTTTAAAATCAATTCAGCACGTTCTTTAGCATCAAAATTAACCTTCTTCGAAGATGGAAGAGGCAACAAATCAATAGGTGCATGAGGTAGGAAACCATACACAATTTCAAAAGGGCACATCTTAGTAGTAGAATGCAATCAAAGATTATAAGCAAATTCAATATGAGGCAAACATTATTCCCACATTTTCTTATTATTCTTCAAAACAGCCCTAAGCATAATAGACAATGTTCTATTGACTACTTCAGTTTGTTCATCAGTTTGGGGATGACAAGTAGTACTAAAAAGCAGTTTAGTCCCCAACTTAGCCCATAAACATCTCCAAAAGTGGCTAAGAAATTTTGTATCATGATCTGAAACAATAGTATTTGGCACACCATGCAAGCGAATAATTTCACGAAAAAACAAATCAGCATCATTAACAGCATCATCGCTTTTATGACATGGTATAAAGTGTGCCATTTTCGAGAATCTATCCACGACAAAAAATATGCTATCCCTCCCCTTTTTTGTCCGAGGTAAACCTAAAACAAAGTCCATAGATATATCCTCCCAAGGAACACTAGGTACCACTACTAGAAATCTACGTTTTACCTAGAGCCAAGGTCTTTACCTAGAGCTCATCAGACAACTCAAGGGATAGACAAGCTATGAACAGTGCCCTCTAGGGAAAGATGAATATCTAGCAAAAAATAATTGGAGCTTAAGCTTTCCCTAGGGTGGTGCCATGTACAAAGATCAAAGCCCAAAAAACACGAAGAGATGCCCCGGTGTGCCCACGTAGATTGACCTCCCGCGCTACGCTCGCGCCATTTTTTCACTTCACAAAGGTTGGGGCCATAGTCTAGTGAGAAAAGGAAGGGATAAAGGGCGCGTAGAGGAAAAAAAATCGCACGTGTCTCCTTCACGCCTCGCCCCTGTCCCAAGCGGTGCCGCCGCCAGACCAAAACTTTCCTCTCTCTCAGATCTCATCTCCCCCCGTTCCAGCCTTCCGCGCCTCGCCCTGGATCACCCAGCTCCGCCGCTCCGGGCCCGCCCCACTGCGCCGCTCCCAGGCCAGCCCCGCTCGGCCGCTCCCCTGCCCACCCCATTCCACCGCTCCACTTCTATTTCCCCTTCTCTACCGCATTGGTGACCTAGTCACACCATGGTCGGGAAGGGCGTGGTGGCCCTGGCCATGCCGGCTGGGTGACGACATCGTGCCACTAGCGGCGGCTCCATCTGCGATGCCCTCAACTCGTGTTGCCGCCCTTGACCGTGGTAAATGGTGTCGCCCCCGCTGATTGGACGACGACCGGATCTGCGTGCTGTTGTACACCACTGCTACCATCCATAAGGTTCTCTCTCTATCTCTCTCACTCTCTGGTTTAGGTTATCACTTATGTGCTTTGCTGGCCTATGTGCAAACGCACAAGTGGGCAAATATAAGAGCGGAAGCTCTAGGTGATAATGTTCTTTTTTGTCCTTTTGCTGGTTGTAACTCAAGGTTGAGATATTGATCTCTCCTCTCCTATAAACATATTTTTTTATTGTTCATGACTTATATTGCATGCAACCTATGTGAACATACATTCATTTCTGACTCTTTCCACCCCTTGTTCATATCGAGAAAATATGGTACCTTCTTTTGTGAAAAGAGAAAGTACGACCCATGGAAGCGTAAGTATACGAGCTAGCTACTTAATTTTTCAGCTAACATGACACCCAAGCATATTACAGTGAAGCTAGCAGGTGGGCAGCCAATATTTTGGCGGATGAATTGGTTGCCCTCGGCTTGCCCGTGTATTGGTGAGAAATGCATGGGCAAACGCAGGCTGGGTTGGGCAAGCCAAATATTTGGTGTCCAACCAAACAGCAGCCAAAACTCATGGGCACGCCAATATTTTGGCAAGGCCAGCTTTGGCTCAAAACCAAACACACCCGAACACATGAATGAACCATTGAACCATGTAAATTGTGGTCAGAATGTAGCCACTAAACACAATGAATAGGAAATATTTCATGTAGTCTATCTGTTAAATTTGTTCACAGTTATGCAAGTACATGAATGACAAAAATAGTAGCTTCACTGATCCATCTTGTGTGTGTGTGTGTGTTATAAATCAATTATCTAGGTGGTTGAAGACTTGGCAACAAACACTTATCTATTTGCTATTATTATGTTTACCATGATTTTCTTGTTGATTATAAATTCTTCTTTTCTATCTTTATCTTATTTGTCTCAAGAATCACACATTACAAGATGACAATTGGAAGAAAAGCATATCGACTTTCTCGAGCCATCAAACATGTGCCTGCTGCTCAGAACACTATGATGGATACGTAAGAGTTTCAGATCTTCCTCCTGCTATTCCAAATAATGAAGACCGGCCTGCTGGGAAGACGTATGTCTTATTAATTTGTATAAGTAGTTTCTTGTTCTACAATATTTTTCCTTTTCTAATACTTGTTTGTTTCATTTACAATTTGCTAGATTTGAAAGTAACCACCATGTGAATTTTCTTGTATTGCAGACTTTGGCAACTAACCAAGGAGTGCCTATTGCAGAAATACCACCGCCGCCAGTTCCACCTTCTCATTCACTTTCTCCTCCTGGATCTCCACAATGATCTACTATCCAAGTATGTAACCATCCATCTCAAGCAAACACACAAACATAAATACATTTGAAGCATGATAAGGATTACTTCTAAAACCTGACACTTCTTTTGCAGATTCTAGAAAATAGCAAAGAACCACCAGCTTTGTGTGCTCAACAAGAAATAAATCCTAGCTCTCTTCACGTATGTATTTCTCAAACTAATCTCAAATGATACAACTATCGATGTTCTGTTCGTTGTGATGTTCACATACTTGTGACAATATGCATGCTTCTTTGATGTATGATGCTAACCTATGTGGTGCTGGATCATTTGATTAATGGGGTTGTGTGAGATGTTGGAGGGATCATAATATATTTTTGTATGTCCTGTTGTCCAATTTACAGTTGTTATTCTGCCAAAATTTATACCAATTTTTGCATTTCTAGGTTCTCATTATTGGAAATAGGAAATTCTGTTTAGAACTTTGGTGACTTGATGTAACACACTAATTTGCATTGCAACAGAGTTGAGTGTAGTTCATACTTTATTTCGAAAAAAAGATAATCACTTCTTTTGTGATTATGTGTAGAGTAAAAGTAATATCTCACAACTTAAGGTAGATTCTGGGTTACTAGAGGTGTGAGAAGTACTTAACTTTAGCCTTTTTATTTCCTGGAACAGTTTCAAAAAGTTCTTTATGAACATACCCTAGAATAGTTTCACGCGATTCAAACTAATGCATCACAAATGAGTGACTTTATGGCACCTTGATCCTTTCCTTATGCTTTCTATTTTTTTTCCTTCTTATTGTCATGTTCTAGCCTTTGAAAATTTGCAAATCTTACTTTCCAGGAAGGCAGGAACATGGTGTTGCCTCAAGTGTTCGTGTTGCAGACGATGAAGGGATGTTTGGGGGATTCTTTTTCAGTCAGTCACTATTGAGCAACCAGTTGGGTTCGTGATGTTAACATGGTGGTACATGTTTTGGTGTAACATTTTGGTGCATGTATAGTTAACATGCTGGTACATGTTTTGTGATGTAGAAAACTCTAGTTGACCTACATTAGTATATACGTGCTAATTAAGATGTTTACTCAGTTAGATGTAGCAAACTCTGGCCAGCGTGCCTATTTTTTGTCAAACATTTGATGGCTGGTGATGTCTTGGCATCTATTGTATGCATGTGACGATTGATACTATCTATATATTTGATGTTATTTTCATTTCATAATTATATCCATTTTGGATTATTTGAATTATGAAGTTAAATTTAAATTACACATTTTAATTATGTCATGTATGGGGCTGGTGTTTCCCTACAGTATGTAACTCTAGGGGAAGTATGGTGATGTGGTGGAAGAGGGCCCCATAGTCTTTCCCTAGGGCTTGGCTGTAGGTAAACAACTATACACTGGGATGTAGGATCCATATGGAAATCTTTCCCTAGGGCTTGTACCCCTAGGTAAAGAAACTTTCCCTACAGCTTGTTGGATGCACCCTAGGGCAATAAGTCTTTACCAACTATACTATACCTAGGGTTCTTTACCTAGGGCAAGCCCAAGGTAAAGTCTTTCGCTATGGTTTTTCCTATTTCACCAGGGTATATGGCTCTAGGTAAATGTGGATTTCTAGTAGTGTATAGGCAAAGGCATATATAAACCATAAGGATTGAGTCGTGACTTAGCTTTTTGACATGTAGTGCAGGGAGCAACAAAATGCTCAACATCTCGTTTCATCTTTGGCTAAAAGAAATGTGTAGCAAATACGTCCTCCGTCTTCTTCACGCCAAAGTGCCCCATTAATCCTCCTCCATGCGCCTCCTGCAACAACAAAAGACGAACGAAGCTAGCTGGAATGCATAGCTTGTTAGCACAGAACACAAATCCATCATTAACGACGAACTTGTTCCATGTTCTTGCTTCTTTACAATTCTGCATTACATCTTTAAAATCAACATCATGCACATATTGATCTTTGATGGTCTCCAAACCAAATACTTTGAAGTCAAGTTGTGAAATCATAGTATAGCGACGAGATAATGCATCAGCAATAACATTTTCTTTACCCTTCTTCTGTTTAATGACATAAGGGAAAGTTTCAATGAATTCAACCCATTTAGCATGTCTACGATTCAGTTTATCTTGACTTTTAATATGTTTCAACGATTCATGATCAGAATGTATAACAAATTCTTTGGACCATAAATAATTTTGCCATGTTTCTAAAGTCCGAACAAGAGCATATAATTATTTATCATAAGTAGAATAATTCATACTAGGCCCACTCAATTTATCAAGCATATAATCTAGCCTAGGAATAATATGACGATAACGAATAGTAATATTATTAATGCCTCTACAATAAACACACATACGCGACGTACCATCCTTTTTAGAAACTAGTATAATAGGAGCAGCACAAGGACTAAGAGATTCGCGTATATAACCTTTGTCGAGCAGCTCCTATACTTGACGCATAATCTCCTTCATCTCCTCTGGATTGGTACGGTATGGCGCACGATTAGGCAGCAAAGCACCGGGAATTAAGTCAATCTGATGCTCAATCCCTCGAATAGGTGGTAATCCTGGTGTCACGTCTTGTGGAAAGACATCAGCAAAATCCTGCAAAATGTTAGTGACAGCAGGAGGCAAAGAGGAAGGTACATCCTCAAAAGAAAATAACACCTCTTTGCACACAAAAGCATAGCAAACAAATTTGTTGAAATCTAGATCATCAATATCAGATTTGGTAGCAAGTAAACATGCACTTTTCAATTTAATTTTAGAAGCAACACTAGATGGTTTATTATTAGGCTTCATTTGTTTCTCATATTCTTTTGCCACAATCTGATTTTCACTCTTATTTTTCTCCTATTTTAATTTATTAGCTCTATTAATATCATATTTCAAAATGGAATCAGGAGTCATAGGAAGCAAAGTAATATTTTTGTCCTTATGAACAACATTATACTGATGATTTCTACCATGGTGTACAGTATTTTTATCAAATTGCCATGGTCTACCAAGTAATAAGGAACATGCTTGCATAGGTACCACATCACAATCAACATAATCAACATATGTACGTGTTACCTTAACCTTGTCGCTGTTGTTGAACCATTGGGTGTAGTAAGGATGTGGATGTGGTTGATACGTCTCCGTCGTATCTACTTTTACAAACACTTTTGCCCTTGTTTTGGACTCTAACTTGCATGATTTGAATGGAACTAACCCGGACTGACGCTGTTTTTAGCGGACTTGCCATGGTGTTATTTTTATGCAAAAATAAAAGTTTTCGGAATGACCTGAAAATCAACAGAGCATTATTTTGGAATATATAATAAATATTGGAAGGAAGATCCCCGTCAGGGGGGCCTCCACCTGTCCATGAGTGTGGGGGCGCGCCCTACCCCCCTGGGCGCACTCCCCTGCCTCGTGGGCCCCCTGACGCTCCACCGACCTCAACCTTGACTCCATATATTCACTTTCGGGGAGAAAAAAATCAGAGAGAAGGATTCATCACGTTTTAGGATACGGAGCCGTCGCCAAGCCCTAAACTCTCTCGGGAGGGCTGATCTGGAGTCCGTTCGGGGCTCCGGAGAGGGGAATTCGTCGCCATCATCATCATCAACCTTCCTCCACCACCAATTTCATGATGCTCACCACCGTGCGTGAGTAATTCCATCATAGGCTTGCTAGACAGTGATGGGTTGGATGAGATTTATCATGCAATCGATTTAGTTTTGTTAGGGTTTGATCCCTAGTGTCCACTATGTTCTGAGATTGATGTTGCTATGACTTTGCTATGCTTAATGCTTGTCACTAGGGCCCGAGTGCCATGATTTAAGATTTGAACCTATTATGTTTTCATGAATATATGTGAGTTCTTGATCCTATCTTGCAAGTCTATAGTCACCTACTATGTGTTATGGTCCGGCAACCCCGAAGTGATAATAATCGGGACCACTCCCGGTGATGAACGTAGTTTGAGGAGTTCATGTATTCACTATGTGTTAATGCTTTGTTCTGGTACTCTATTAAAAGGAGGCCTTAATATCCTTTAGTTTCCAATAGGACCCCGCTACCACGGAAGGGTAAGACAAAAGATGTCATGCAAGTTCTTTTCCATAAGCACGTATGACTATATTCGAAATACATGCCTACATTACATTGATGAATTGGAGCTAGTTCTGTGTCACCCTAGGTTATGACTGTTACATGATGAACCGCATCCGGCATAATTCTCCATCACTGATCCATTGCCTACAAGGTTTCCATATATTGTTCTTTGCTTATTTACTTTTCCGTTGCTATTGTTATCATCACTACAAAATACCAAAAATATTACTTTTGCTATCGTTACCTTTTACCACCGTCATCACTACTATCATACTATTTTGCTACTAAATACCTTGCTGCAGATATTAAGTTTCCAGGTGTGGTTGAATTGACAACTCAACTGCTAATACTTGAGAATATTCTTTGGCTCCCCTTGTGTCGTGGTTTTGTCACGGCAGCTGTCCTAGAGAAAGGACTTAGTCGTGGAGCCATCGCGATGGGTTAGCTTGAAGGGGTTAAAGCGGACACAGGGACGCATGAGATTTTATACTAGTTCGGCCCCTTCAATGAAGGTAAAAGCCTACGTCTAGTTGTGATGGAATTGATGGAGTTTCGATGACTAGGGAGCAAACAAGCTTCGCCTATGTCTCGAGTTGTTGTCTGTTGTCCCTGAACCGCCGCCGGGTCGTCCCCTTATATACACGGGTGACTCCCGTCGGTTTACAGAGTCCCAATACCGGCTCATAGGTGTGTCCGGTTTGGTCTCTACTTATTCCTAACTTACAATACAAGTTGACTACTAATGCTGGTTTACAGCTACAGGCCTTGACCCGACCATGGGCCTTGAGCCCTCATCTGTCTTCTTGGGCTTTAACTGCTGACAAAGTTAACCCGGCCCAGATAGGCCGGTTTACGCCCAGTAGTAATATCCCCAACATTAGGCCCCAGATTGATTTGAACGGGTTCATGTCAATCCTTTAACAAAAGCTTCATCTTCAACATCTTCTCATAAATTGATAAACCGCCATGATGTCATCTTCTCTGACTGCTGTAAACCGGAGTGACGTCACCTGTCATAACGAAGCTATCCATTATGCTTCTTGTTTAATAGATCTGCGGAAATCGAGGCGACAGCTCTGTTTCGTGGCCCCTTGATTGTCGCGCCTGACCCATGTTCCTTCGCCTTATAAATGGGACCGAAGGGTCATTTCTTTTCTCCTCTTTGTGTCTTCTTCGTCTTCCTCGCGTCGCCAGCCTCGGAGCTCCGCCGCCGCTGTCGACCTCTGCCTCAACCTTGGCCGCTGCATCAACCTGATCGCACCAGAGCATCACGGCAACTTTCCGCGTCTTCCTCAGCTCCGGTAAATCTTCTATCCTCTCCCCCGCAGATCTGACCTAGGGTTTCACAGTTCTTCAGTGTTCATCATCTGCCTCGTTCATACGATAGATCTTTAGATGGCTCCGCAAATCTTTATTCTGTGCAGTTGTAGCTATTTACCCTTCGCCTTCACTTACACATCTCAAAACCATAGATCTGTATGTACGTCTTGCTCATTGATTCGGTACTGCTCCTTTTGGACCTCTGAATATTTATCTTTTTTTTCTGAACTTGCTTCAGATCCATCGTTGTAGAGAAATCTTACGAAATCTGTTTCTGTAAACTTACTCCTCTGCTTCAATGTTTAAACCCGACGGTTTAACCTTGTAGGAAAAAATTGCCAAACCGGTATATACCATTAGTCCCCTTGTTGAACCGCCAGATGTTGTTGCTTCATAAAACTCCGGTTCAGATAGATCTGTCTCCGGTTTAACATTGCACATACCAATGTACCTTGATCAAATATATTTTTGAACCGAGATCTTCTACCTTGTAGATTCCATCATGGCCAAGCAAGTATATGAATGCAATTGGGTTTCTTCTAGTCCTGATCGGTGCTTTAGGCAGCAAAGATACCATCCATTGGAGGGCTCCTGGCTAAGAATGCCCTCCCACTCCTCAAGAAGGAGAAGTTGTTGTTTTCGTAGATCACTTAGCTCGGGGCTTTAAGCCACCCGGTTCTAAATTTTACTGAGATGTTTTGGCCGATTTCCAACTCCATCCACAAGATACTGGCCCCAATTCTGTTACAAATATGTGTCACTTCCAAGTGCTTTGTGAAGCGTTCTTTCAAGAGGAGCCCACAGTGGGATTGTTCCGAGAGCTTTTCCATGTAAACCGCCGTACTGAGTTTACTGACGGCTCCAATATGGAGTTGGGTGGCGTGGCGGTCCAGAAAAGGAAAGAGGTCACATACCCTCATGCCAAACTGCACAGTCACCCCAAAGAGTGGAATCAGACATGGTTCTACTGCAAAGATACCTCCCCTGCTGGTGAGAATCCCTTGCCCGGCTTTCGTCTGAAGCGGCTCAGCAATACACATCCTTTTCCGCAAAGATTGACTGCCCAGGAGAGAAGCAAATATGCTCCTCAACTGTCGAAGCTCAGAGCCTTTATGGCTAACGGTTTAACAGGGGTTGATCTCGCTCGTTGTTGGATATCATGGAGCATACTGCCCCTTAGTCAGCGCTCTGGTTTGATGTGCGAGTATACCGGCAGTGTTGATGACTCACTGCGACATTCCAAAATCTAGCTCACCAATGAAGAAATCACAGAAGCTGTGAATAAGATGCTGAATGAACCGGAACATATTTGTGCTAAAAACGGCCTGCTTCCCTTCTGTGCTACCAACAAACCGCCAGCTGTGAGACCTTGATTTTTCCTTTTGCTGAATCTATTATTGATATATCTGGTCATTGTTTAATATCAGTGTCTATGTAATCAGGGCAATGATCCGTTTTGGAGCAAGAAATTGCCGCGGGAGAAACCGGAAAAACCAGACAAACCAGAAAGAGCAACCCGGCAAAAGACTAAAGCTGTAAAGAAGACTACCCATAGGAAAAGGACCACTACATCTTCTAATCCGGCCCCTGATGATGATGGGGATAATCCGGACCTTGAGGTAGAGCTTGACTCACTTGGCCTATTTTTCATGCGTCTTATTGATGATGATATTTGTCAGGATGATGCCGAAGCCAGCCACGCTGATGCTGCAGAGGTAATTATTCTCTCTTCTGATTCAGAACCTTTGCCTTCGCTAAAAATCCGTCAGGCAAACCGGAAAGTTAAATTTTCTCATCCTCTTGCTTATTTGGATCCCGAATTTCTTATGAAGACTCAACAGCACGAAGCTCGTCGCACAACCCGGCACAGCGGCCAGGTAGTTACCTCCGCCGGTTTACCGAACAGTCCGGTTTGGAAACGCCGTTCAGAGGTCTCTAATTTGCTTGTCAGTGATTGTCCTAAAGCGGGCTGCTTTCGTCAACCTCTTAATCCATCTGACTCCGATTACCAGGTTACTTCCCACTCATCTTCTGGCGAGTCATCGGCTACTCAGCTGCCACCGCTCAAAATGGTGCTTGGGTAAGCTATACTTATTATGATACTTGCAGCATATCGCCTTAGAACATATGCTGTATTTGATTTTGTTATTCTTTTCAGGGCCAAACCTAGGCCAAGCAAGAAGGCCCGCCTGGACAAAGCGGCCGAAGAAGATGCCGTTCTTGAGCCAGGCAAGACACCCGATCTTGAAGCGGCTATTCCTGAGGATATACCCAACGATCCACCGCAGCCAGACGACGATCTTATTGCTGAAGAAAGGCCTACTGATGCCTCAGGTCCTGTCAATCAGCCCACAGGCTCCATCCGGATTGAGAGATCCACCGGTCCAGCAAAACCTACTGATAAGCCAATAGCTCTAGTGCAAACCGGCGACACTCAGGAGGACGAGGTTGTCATTACTGGCACTGGCCATACCGAGCCAAGCAATCCTGTTGCTTTGCCCAAACATTCTGCCAAGGAAGAATTTGCTGCCTTTGGTAAAGGCAAGTGGAATGCTGATCTGGCAACTTACGCTGCTCTGAACGCCCAAGATATCCATTCCGGATACCTGAACCGGCTATATACCAGCCGTGACTATGAAGCCAGTCTGGTTAATATGATGAAGGATAAATACGACGTAACTTCCATATGCTCTTTCCTGCTTGTACGCTTCAATACTTGCTGACTCTCCTAGCCCCCAAGGGCCGGTTTGTAATCTTCTTTCAAACCGGGACTTACTAACATAAATATTAATACTCTGAAATTCGTCGATGTAGCCCCCAAGGGCCGGTTCAACTTAGCGTAGTTAAACCGGTACTTTAAGTAATTGAGATTGCCGCATCAGAATATATATATGAGCAAATAGCCATTAGCCCCCAAGTGCCAAGTTGAATACTTGTATTGATCTTGGGACTTTGTAAGCAATTGAAAGATGAAGATCGGATATACATTAGCCCCCAAGTGCTAAGTGCATAACTTGTTATGTGGTTGGTACTTCAATCCTTGTACCGTTTTGTTGAAGCATATAACTGTCTGCATGCAGGCGGAGCTGAAAACGAAAGAAAGCCAAGTCGCCGATCTCCAAGAAAACCTGAAAACCCAACAAGCTAAAACCTCCAAAGCAAAAGAGGAATTAACCAACGCTTTAAGCGCCATGGAACAGCTTAAGGAGAGCTTCAAGAAGAAGCGGGCGGATTGGGCCACTGAAAAGTCCGCTTTAATCAAACGAGCAGAGGATGCCGAGGCTGCACTAAAACCAGTGGCGGATGAACTGACCAACATAAAGCGGCACGTGCATGCCATGACTACTGCTATCTTTGGTAAGTCAGTTTGACTTCTGAATTGGTTCTGCCTTCTTACAGAGTTGCCAGTTTATTAACCCTTTATGGTATTTCAGGGACACGCATTGGTCACTTGGGGTCAAATGTGCGGAAGAAACTGAAAGCCACATATACATTGGTTGAACAATTGTATACTGGTGCCCAGCGGATCATCTGTACCGCATCCCATAACAAACCGGCGCCCACTTTGATTCAAGACACTCTGATGAAATTGTCGGTGTTTCCTGCCCGGGTTGAAGAGCTAAAGAAATCTGCTGCTCGAACCGGTGCAATTAATGCCTTAATCCGGGCAAAAGCCTGGGTGCCGGATTTTGATCCTATTGAAGCGGCTCAGGGCTATCCCAGCTTGAAGGAAGACGGGTCAGAATTTGGTGAAGCGGATCTGCGAGCAATAAACCGGGAGGTACGTCCTCTAGCTTGTCAATTGGCTGAAGAAGCAGACTTGTCTCATTATCAAGCCCAATATGACAATCAGAACAAGCGAATAGCTGCACCAATCCATGAATCGGAAAATCTGATCCCTCCAATCCGTAAGCATACTTACGCTCCCGATATTGACCCGTCATTGCTGATCCATGATGAAGCTGTTTTTCAAGCATTAATGGGAATCGACTGGACAACTATTGATTTCCAGCCACTGGGTAGAGAAACGGAGGCTGAAGCAGCGCAGGATGACCCACAACCATTAGGCCAGGCTGGTGACCAAGCTTGAACCAGAAGCCGATTTTAAAACTGCCTCTCCTTTGCAAAAGACAATGATATTATTATGGGCACCGTGTTGCCTTGTAATAGGCTAGCTGATACTTTAGATGTTGATATGCCTTCGTGCATAATTTGTTCTTCCTGTGGTGATGAATTTTCCAAAGCGCTTTCTGCAATAAGAAACTCTTCAAGTGCCACCGCGGTTGTACCGTTAGGCGGAATATGATGTCTGCATATATGAAGTCAAAACATCCAAAAAAATTAAGTATATAACCCAACTTTTGAGATACATAATACCTGCCATTGTTGAGCGTGAAGTTGGCGTGGCCAATCTTGAAGCGGAGTTCTGCAAACCCACATTGTTGGAGGAGATAACAGCTCCTGTATATATATGACGCTAGTTTACCATGTAAACCGTGCTGGGTTATAATAAACACCGTGTTACTCCATAAGAGGATGTTAACAACAAGGATCAAACCGGGCAAATAGTCTCCGGATTGACGTGAACTGTGTTCTGTCAATGGATTGGTTGAAAAAACTTTGTCGGTTTAAAAAGAACGCAAAAAGAAAAAAGTATCTTGCAAAGAAAAGTGCGAAGCAAAAGCAATGAGAAAACCGTTTGCAAAAAAGGTTTATTTGAGCTGATCAAATGGCGTTACCATGGCCGAACACGACCAAGCTCCCGTTAGGTGTAACTATGGTTCTAGTCAGGCAGGTCCCCAAATGAAACCGTGGCATTTATGCCGACCAAATGGCATGGCGATGGTTCGGGTTCGACCAAGCCCCCAAGTGATTATGTGGCCTTAGGCCGATCAAGAGGCATGAGTGGTTCAGACATGACCAAGTCCCCAAGTGATCTGGTGGCTCTCGCCTATCAAGAGGTATGGTATTGGTTCGGACACGACCAAACCTCCAAGTGATATAACACGATGCTTTTAGAAAAGCGAACTCAAGGGGTAAACCGGAGGCCGCTTTAGAACAACTCCGTGTAACCACACATGATGTAAAAGAACAGATACCCCGCTTTAGCTGAGGTTCCGGTTTATTAGAGTTAATCATAATATATACATCGTTGTAATATGTACATAGGTAGAACCAATGGCTCAGGTATAATAAGGCCGAAGATGAGCTATGTTCCACGGCCTGTTGGTTTCCTCCTCTGATGTACGTGAGTCATTATGCTCTCGAATAGCGATCAGATAGTATGACCCGTTGTGCAGATTCTTGCTGACCACGAAAGGCCCCTCCCAAGGTGGGGATAACTTATGCATATCAGTCTGATCATGGATGAGCCGAAGCACCAAATCTCCTTCCTGGAAGGTTCTGATTCTGACTCGGTGACTGTGATAACAACAAAGATCCTGTTGATAAATCGCCGATCGGGCGGCCGCTATGTCACGCTCTTCATCCAACCGGTCCAAAGCATCTTGCCGTGCTGTCTCGTTATCCGCTTCAATATAAGCCGTCACACGAGGTGAATCATGACGGATATCACTGGGGAGAACTGCCTCCGCTCCATAAACCATGAAGAACGGTGTGTATCCTGTTGACCTGTTGGGTGTTGTATTGATGCTCCATAACACAGATGGTAATTCTTCTACCCAACAACCCGGCGTTCTCTGCAAAGGAACCATGAGCCGGGGCTTGATGCCTCTCAAGATCTCTTGATTAGCTCTTTCTGCTTGACCATTGGACTGTGGGTGTGCCACTGATGGAACGTCGAGCCGGATGTGCTCCCATTCGCAGAACTCCTTCATGGCACCTTTGGACAAATTGGTACCATTATCTGTGATGATACTATGTGGAAAGCCAAACCGGAAAATCACCTTTTTAATGAACTGAACCGCAGTGGCTGCATCACACTTGCTAACAGGTTCTGCCTCCACCCATTTTGTAAACTTGTCAACCGCCACCAGGAGGTGGGTTTTCTTATCTTTGGACCTTTTGAAAGGCCCAACCATATCCAGCCCCCAAGTCGCAAACGTCCAAGTAATTGGAATCATTATCAATTCTTGAGCCAGTACATGAGCACGTCTTGAGAACTTTTGGCAACCATCACATCGTCTGAACAGATCCTCCGCATCAGCATGAGCAGTTAACCAATAGAAGCCATGGCGAAACGCTTTAGCTACCAGAGATTTTGAACCGGCGTGGTGACCACAATCTCCTTCGTGGATCTCACGCAAAATTTCACGGCCTTCTTCAGGAGACACACAACGTTGAAATGCTCCTGACACGCTGCAATGATGCAACTCGCCGTTGATAATAGTCATGGACTTGGATCGCCGGATTATCTGTCAGGCCAGAATCTCATCCTCTGGTAACTCGCCCCGGTTCTTGTACGCCAGGTAAGGAAGCGTCCAATCCGGAATAACATGAAGAGCTGCCACCAATTGAGCCTCCGGATTAGGAATAGCCAAATCCGCTTCACCAGGGATCTTGACCGACGGGTTGTGCAGCACATCCAGAAAAACATTGGGCGGAACCGGTTTGCGCTGAGAGCCCAGCCGGCTCAAGGCGTCCGCCGCTTCATTTTTCTGCAGGTCCACATGGTCCACCTGATAGCCTTTGAAATGACCTGCGACAATGTCCACCTCACGATGATATGCTGCCATGAGTGGGTCCTTGGAGTCCCAAGTGCCAGACACTTGCTGAGCCACGAGGTCCGAGTCACCGAAGCACTTAACTCGACTTAGATTCATCTCCTTAGCCATCCGGAGACCATGGAGCAAGGCTTCATACTCAGCTGCATTATTAGTACAAGGGAACATTAAGTGGAGAACATAACAAAACTTATCACCTCGTGGGGAAGTTAATACGACTCCAGCCCCCGAGCCTTCCAGTTGCCTGGATCCGTCAAAATGGATGGTCCAATATGTGTGATCCGGCTTTTCTTCAGGTGCTTGCATCTCCGTCCAATCATTGATAAAATCAACCAGTGCTTGAGACTTGATCACCGTCCGAGGCACATACTTCAAATCGTGCGGCCCAAGCTCTATAGCCCACTTGGCAATCCGGCCAGTTGCTTCCCGGTTCTGGATGATATCCCCCAAAGGAGCAGAACTGACCACCGTAATTAGATGCCCTTGGAAGTATTGTTTAAGCTTCCGGCTTGCCATGAAAACTCCATACACCAGCTTCTGCCAATGCGGATACCTTTGCTTGGACTCAATGAGCACCTCGCTGATATAATAGACCGGACGTTGAACCGGATGCTCCTTACCTGTCTCCTTTCGCTCCACCACAATAGCCACGCTGACCGCCCGGGCATTAGCAGCAACATATAGCAGTAATGACTCCTTGTCAATGGGAGCGGCAAGCATAGGTGGATTGGCCAATTGCCGCTTTAAGTCCTCAAACGCTTCATCAGCAGTAGAACTCTAGACAAACTGATCCGTCTTCTTCAACATCTGATACAAAGGGATTGCCTTCTCACCTAGACGACTGATAAACCGGCTTAACGCGGCAATCCGGCCTGCCAGGCGTTGAACATCATTGATACACTTCGGTCTAACGAGGGAGGTGATGGCTATGATCTTCTCCGGATTAGCCTCAATTCCCCTATTGGACACCAGGAAGCCTAATAATTTGCCCGCCGGTACACCGAAGACGCATTTGTCCGGATTAAGCATCATCTTGTATGTCCTCAGGTTATCAAAAGTTTCCTTTAAATCACCAATTAGAGTCTCCTTATCCCTGGATTTAACCATGATATCATCCACTAGGCGTGTACATTACGGCCAATCTGTTTGTGTAGACAATTTTGCACACAACGTTGATAAGTTGCCTGAGCACTCTTGAGCCCAAAGGGCATAGACACATAGCAGAAGGCTCCAAAGGGAGTTATGAATGCCGTTTTCTCCTGGTCCTTAACTGCCATTTTGATCTGATGATAGCCAGAATATGCATCCAAAAAACTTAAACGCTCACAACCCATCGTAGCATCAATAATTTGATCAATACGGGGGAGGGCAAAAGGATCTGCTGGACAAGCTTTATTAAGATCTGTGTAATCCACACACATGCGTCAGGTGCCGTTTTTCTTAAGGACCAGCACCGGATTAGCAAGCCACTCAGGGTGAAAAACTTCAACAATAAAACTAGCTGCTAAGAGCCTGGCTACCTCTTCTCCAATTGCCTTGCGTCTTTCTTCGTTAAACCGGCGGAGGAACTGTTTCACCGGTTTGTATTTAGGATCCACATGAAGGGTGTGCTCAGCGAGTTGCCTCGGTACACCTGGCATGTTAGAGGGCTTCCATGCAAAAATGTCCCGATTCTCATGGATGAACTCGATGAGCGCGCTTTCCTATTTCGGATCCAAATTAGCACTAATGCTGAACTGCTTGGACGAATCGCCAGGTACAAAGTCAACAAGCTTAGTTTCTACTGCCGATTTGAACTTCAGGGCCGGATCATGCTCCGTAGTTGGCTTCTTTAATGGAGTCATGTCCGTCGGATCAACATTGTCCTTATAATACTTCAGCTCCTCGGTGGCACAAACCGACTCTGCATAGGCCGCATCACCTTCCTCGCACTCCAAAGCGATTTTGCGGCTTCCGTGAACCGTTATTGTCCCCTTGTGACCCGGCATCTTGAGCTGCAAATACACATAACAGGGTCGTGCCATAAACTTGGCGTAGGCCGGTCGCCCAAATAGGGCGTGATATGGACTTTGGATTTTCACTACTTCAAACATCAATGTCTCCGACCTGGAATCATGATCATCCCCAAAGGCCACTTCCAGAGCTATCTTACCAACAAGATATGCTGATCTTCCAGGTACCACATCGTGGAACACCGTATTAGATGGTTTAAGATTTTTGTCTGTTAGACCCATACAACGGAAGGTCTCATAGTACAAGATATTAATGCTGCTACCTCCATCCATGAGCACCTTGGTGAACTTGTAACCTCCCACCTGAGGCGCCACCACCAGAGCCAACTGACCCGGATTATCGACCTGGGGAGGGTGATCCTCTCTGCTCCATATGATTGGCTGTTCAGACCAACGTAGATAACGGGGTATGGCCGGTTCAACAGAGTTGACCGCCCGCCTCTGAACCTTCCGGTCTCGCTTGTCCAAGCTAGTGGTGAAGACATGATACTGCCCACTACTCAACTGCTTTGGGTTGCTCTGGTAACCTGACTGTTGCTGCTGTTGGTTGTAACCACCCTAGTTGTTCTGACTATTTTGACCATTATGTCCGCCCGGATTACCATTAAATCCTGAATCGAAACTTCCTCCACCGTAACCCGGCCCGGATCCTGAGCCACCGCCAGATTCGTGATCATACCGGAAATTATTAGAATTCTTGAACTCCTGCATAATAAAGCAATCCTTCCAAAGGTGGTTTGCTGGCGCCTCCTTCGTCCCATGTCTTGGACAGGGCTGGCTTAGCAGATAGTTTAGGCGGTCTGGGTTAGGGTTGGGCGCCCCATTATGATTTTTCGGTTTACCCCTGCGTCGCTGGCCATTGTCCTGGGCATTAGTATTAGCCACAAAGTCCATGTTACCATCCGCTTTACGCTTGCCTCCACCACCATTGCCTGCCTAGTGATGCTGCTGACCTTTGGAGTTGCTGTTCTTCTTTCCCTTCCCTGTCTTGTCATCATCATATTCGGGATCCTTGGTACTATCAGAATCAGCATATTTCACCAAAGCGGCCATGAGGGTCCCCATGTCAGTGCAATGATGCTTCATCCGTCCCAACTTCAGCTTCAGGGGCCCAAACCGGCAGTTGCCTTCTAGGGTTAACACTGCGGTGTCAGCGTTGATGCGGTCTGATGAGTGCAACACTTGTGAAACCCGGCGCACCCAATGAGTCATTGACTCTCCGTCCTCCTAGACGCATGCAGCTAAGTCCACTATCGACATAGGCTGTTTACATGTATCCTTGAAATTGCTGATAAACTGGGCTCGCAATTGGGCCCATGAACTGATAGAATTAGCCGGCAAGCTTTTTAACCAAGTACGGACCGTTCCTTCAAGCATCATGGTGAAGTATTTCGCACACGCCGCGTCATCCACATCAAGCATCTCCATGGCCATCTCATAGCTCTCCACCCATGTCTCCGGAGGCTGATCCACCGTGTAATTTGGTACCTTGCGCGGGCCCTTGAAATCCTTGGGCAGGCGCACATTGCCTAAAGCGGGGATAAGGCAAGGCACTCCCAAAGAACTAGAAGTAACACCAGGTTCGATCGAGATGGTTGGACGAACCGGCGTGAGCTGCCAAGCCTGATGTTGTGTGGCTAACTCAGCCTCTCTGCGCGCTCGGGCCCGGTTCACCACCTCCTGAGCGTTATCAGCACCACCCGTCGGGTTGTTGCCACGGGGTGCTCCACGTCGTTCGTTACTCGACATTGCCGGTTCATCCATATGTCTGCTATAGCTCCGGCTTGGACGGGGGGTCGAGTGGATCCGGTCGCGGTTGTATGAGTATGCTTCTTGTTGGACCAAAGCTGTCCTCAGAAGCTCCTTGACCCGTCGGGTCTCTACTGCCTGCAGCGAATCACCTTCAATTGGAATAGCCTCCAGCCGTGCAGCAGCGGCAACGAGATTGTCCATCGGGTTGGAGTAGTGACCCGGAGGTGTTAAAACAGCCTGAGGTATAACGTTGTTTTGACGAGGCAGGTCCATCTGATGACGCTGAACCGGTGACCCGGTCCCGGGAGCTTCCGCCCGGTTTCCCTCCAGCGGATTGCCGGTTCCTACTCCTGGAGTGTTGAAAAGGTCTCTGGCTTCAAAAACCGGAGGTAAATGGGATCGGTACTTCCTCCTCATGACTTCCTGCGACGCATTCTGGTCCAACATGAGCCTGTAGGCTTGTGCGTCTAAAGCGGCCTGCTCCGTGGCCATCCTGGAGTCCTCAGCTGCCAGATCTGCCTTGGACTGGGTGATCTGTTCCTTCACTTTTGCAATCTCGGCGTTGTGAACGCCCTGATCCGCCGGATTAGCCTCCGCCATAAGCACAGCCAATGCATCAAACAGCTCTGATAGAACTTGAGCCGGCGGGCGCACAGGGCCTCCTGCCCCGGCAGTCGTCGCTACTGCTGAACCGGAGGTTGTTGCTGCTGCGATCGAAGAATGAAGCGCTGCCTGTGTGCCAGTCATGAATATTCCAACCCGGTTGGGCAGATCAGAGGGGTCCGGAATGTTGTCGCCATCAGAACAGCCCCCAATCCGGCCGTCTTGTAGCTGATAAAGAGATTCGGTTTCTCCGATCGATGACTCGTCATCAGAACAAACGACGGTATCGCCGCGAGATTCCGATTCATCCTCATAACTTCCTCCGTGGATGACTCCCACGAAGGCATGTTTCATGGCCGGTTTAACCCGGGCGGATCGCGCACGCTGAGCCGTCTCGATGAGGTCGGTGCAGATGTCCGGCTCAGGGCCCGGCTCACTGATCTTGCCAATGAAAACGTGAATGCCTCCAAAGGGGACCCGGTACCCGTACTCAATTGAGCCGGCCTCGGGGCCCCAGCCTGCGTCGTCGATGTAGAACTTGCCGCGACGACTCTTAGTCATCCGGCCTACCGCGTAGCCCTCGAGTCCTTCAAAGCGGCCCTCCAAGAACCGGAAACCATCGTGCGATAGCCCCACGGTGGGCGCCAACTGTCGTGGTTTTGTCACGGCAGCTGTCCTAGAGAAAGGACTTAGTCGTGGAGCCATCGCGACGGGTTAGCTTGAAGGGGTTAAAGCGGACACAGGGACGCAACAGAGTTTATACTAGTTCGGCCCCTTCAATGAAGGTAAAAGCCTACGTCTAGTTGTGATGGAATTGATGGAGTTTTGATGACTAGGGAGCAAACAAGCTTCGCCTATGTCTCGAGTTGTTGTCTGTTGTCCCTGAACTGCCGCCGGGCCGTCCCCTTATATACACGGGTGACTCCCGTCGGTTTACAGAGTCCTAATACCGGCTCAGAGGTGTGTCCGGTTTGGTCTCTACTTATTCCTAACTTACAATACAAGTTGACTACTAATGCCGGTTTACGGCTACAAGCCTTGACCCGACCATGGGCCTTGAGCCCTCATCTGTCTTCTTGGGCTTTAACTGCTGACGAAGTTAACCCGTTCCAGATAGGCCAATTTACGCCCAGTAGTAATATCCCCAACACCTTGTGTCGAATCAATAAATTTGGGTTGAATACTCTACCCTCGAAAATTGTTGCAATCCCCTATACTTGTGGGTTATCAAGACTATTTTCTGGCGCCGTTGCCGGGGAGTATAGCTCTATTCTTTGAGTCACTTGGGATTTATATCTGCTTATCATTATAAAGAACTTGAAAGACGCGAAAACAAAAATTTATCCCTCAACTACGAGGGGAGGTAAGGAACTGCCTTCTAGCTCTGCACTTGATTCACCTTCTGTTTTGAGTAAGCTTGCGACACCTACACCACACCTACACCTGCTATTCATTCTGATATGTCGCATGTTATTGATGATGCCACTTCTACTATGCATGATACTTATCATGAAACTACTTCTATGCTTGATACTACTGTGCCACTTGGTGAATTTCTTGATGAACAACTTGCTAGGGCTAGAGAGAATGAAATTATTGAAACTGATAATATTGATGAAAGTGATGATGAAGACTCTCCCCCTAGATATGAATTACCTATTGTTCCTGAAGGATATGTTATGGATGAAGAAACTGCTAGAGATTTTCTTGCTTGCAATGATAGGAGTGATCTTAAGAAATTATTAGCTAAGCTGAAACAAAAAACTCTGAATGCTAGAATGAAATATGATCCTGCTTATGCTACTTCACCTATCTTTGTTACTGATAAGGAGTATGATTTCTCTGTTGATCCTGAGATAATTACTTTGGTTGAATCTGATCCTTTCTATGACTATGAATCTGAAACTGTTGTGGCACATTTTACTAACTTAAATGATATAGCCACCCTGTTCACTAATGATGAGAAAACTCGCTATTATTATATCCTTAAAATATTTCTGTTCTTATTAAAGGGTGATGCTAATATATGGTTTAATTCTCTTGATCCTGGTTGTGTGCGTAGTCCCCGGGATATGATTTATTACTTCTCTGCTAAATATTTCCCCGCTCATAAGAAACTAGCTGCTTTAAGGGAAATATATAATTTTGTACAAATTGAAGAAGAGAGTCTCCCACAAGCTTGGGGGAGGCTTCTCCAATTACTTAATGCTTTGCCTGATCATCCTCTCAAGAAAAATGAAATAATTGATATCTTTTATAATGGACTAACCGATGCTTCCAGAGACCACCTGGATAGTTGTGCTGGTTGTGTTTTCAGGAAAAGAACACTAGATGAAGCTGAAGTTCTGTTGAATAATATGTTGACTAATGAAAATAATTGGACACTTCCTGATCCAATTCCTGAACCAACTCCTAAGCCAACTCCGAAGAAGAGGGGTATTCTATTTCTCAGTCCTGAAGATATGCAAGAGGCAAAGAAATCTATGAAAGAAAAAGGCATTAAAGCTGAAAATGTTAAGAATTTACCTCCTATTGAAGAAATACATGGTCTTAATTTACCGCCTGTTGAAGAAGTACATGGTCTTGATAACCCGACACAGGTAGTAAAGGTAAATTCTCTCTATAGATATGATAAAGTTGAAATCCCATTCACTAAGTTTGCTAGCCCATACTTGGATGAGTTTGATGACTTCATGGTTAAACAATAAAACTTCAATGCTTATTTTGGTAGAGAATTAAAACGCAATGCTGATATGCTTCAACACTTGGGTGATCATATGCCTAATGTTAAAGGTGAACTTAAACTTATTAGTAAACATGCTTCTATGGTTACCACTCAAGTAGAACAAGTACTTAAAGCTCGGAATGATTTGCTCAATGAATAAATAGTAAGAAAAATGATAATGTTGTTAGAGTTATGACTAGAGGTGGTAAAATGACTCAGGAACCTTTGTATACTGAGGGCCATGCTAAGAGAATTGAGCAATATTTTCAGAGAAATATTATTGATGCACCTAGTCCTTCTAAGAGGAAGAAAAAGAAAAATGATAGGACTTTGCATGCTTCTAGTGAACCTGTTATTGACACACTTGAGAATCCCAATGATATTTCTATTTCTGATGCTGAAACACAATCTGGTAATGAACATGAACTTAGTAATAATGTTAATGATGATGTTCATGTTGATGCTCAACCTAGTAATGATAATGATGTAGAGATTGAACCTGTTGTTGATCTTGATAACCCACAATCAAAGAATCAAGGTTATGATAAGAGAGACTTTGTTGCTAGGAAGCACGGTAAGGAAAGAGAACCATGGGTTCAGAAACCCATGCCTTTTCCTCCTAAACCATCCTATAAAAAGGATGATGAGGATTTTGAGCGCTTTGCTGAAATGATTAGACCTATCTTCTTGCGTATGCGTTTGACTGATATGCTCAAAATGAATCCTTATGCTAAGTATATGAAAGAAATTGTTACTAATAAAAGAAAGATACCGGAAGCTGAAATTTCAACCATGCCTGCTAATTATACTTTTAAGGGTGGAATACCAAAGAAACTTGGAGATCCATGAGTACCTACTATACCTTGCTCCATTAAAAGCAACTATGTTAAAACTGCTTTATGTGATCTTGGAGCCGGTGTTAGTGTTATGCCTCTCTCTTTATATCGTAGACTTGATTTGAATAAGTTGACACCTACTGAAATATCTTTGCAAATGGCTGATAAATCAACTGCTATACCTGTCAGTATTTGTGAGGATGTGCCTGTTGTAGTTGCAAATGTTACTATTTTAACGAACTTTGTTATCCTTGATATTCCCGAGGACGAAAGTATGACTATTATTCTTGGAAGACCTTTTTGAAGACTGCAGGGGCTGTTATTGATTGCACTAAAGGAAATGTCACTTTTCATGTTAATGGTAATGAGCATACGATACACTTTCCGAGGAAACAACCTCAAGTTCATAGTATAAACTCTATTGGAAAAATTCCATCGATTATTTTTGGAGGTTTCGAATTTCCTCTACCTACTGTCAAGAAGAAATATGATATTCTTATTATTGGGGACGTGCATATCCCCGTTGAGGTAACCTAGTGTTATTCGAAAATTCTCCGGTTTCATGTTATTCGAAATGAGTTTGTTAACAAGACCTGATCAACCTTGTTAGTGGATTCCTTTTGATGAGCATGAGATGGATGAATTTAGAAAACACAAATCTTTGTACCCTCTTTTTACTTTCTGTTATTAAATAAAGCAAAAATAGTAATTTATGTCTGTTTTCTGAATTATCCATGCAATAAATAAAAAATACCTCGAAAATAAAAGTTCTCCAAATGCCCTGAAATTTAAATATGATTTTTTTCTAGAATATTTGAGAATATCTGGCACTGAGAACACAGCAGGGGGAGCAAGCACCTGGCCACGAGGGTGGAGGGCGCGCCCCCTGCCTCGTGGGCCCATGGTGGCTCTCCTCCACTTACTCCAGCAACCACACACTCCTTCCTCCTCCCACAAACACCACTAACTAGCTCAAATCCGAATCCAAGCTCATTTTGCTGCCATTTTCGATCTCCTTACTCAAAGCACCTCTCACAAAATTGCTTTGGGGGATTGTTCCTTGGTATGTGACTCCTCCAATGGTCCAATTAGTTTTTGTTCGAGTGCTTTAGTCATTGCATATTTTTGCTGCTTAGGTGACCCTGTTCTTGAGCTTGCATGTCATATTTATGTGGTCAAAAGTAGTTTTGATGCATGATATTGCCTCTAGGCACTTGTAGGAGTAGTTGCTATCAATATTGTTGAGTTTGATTCACTTTTATTTTGAAGTTACTAAAAATTTCAGAAATTTTTCAGAGGAACAAATATGTTTAGGAAAATGTACCAAGGTGGTCCTTCAAAGAAGTAAGGACCCAGGCTCGCAATACGCGATGACGCTGAAGAACCACCGAGGGAAGCTCAAGTGCGGGCTTGTGAATGGCCTTCAGAGGACTTTATGGATCGAACAGGAATCAAGGAAGAATTTAACGCATATGTGCATAATGCTGATCTTGAGAGGTTCGAGGCGAATAAGTGCCGCCAGTACCACCATCTCACTGATTCCTTTGTGAGGAGGTTTGAATTTTCATCATCACGCAACTCTCAAACTGTCCTGTTTGATCTTTATGAAAATTCTTATTGAAGGAAATATGCCCTAGAGGCAATAATAAAGTTATTATTTATTTCCTTAATCATGATAAATGTTTATTATTCATGCTAGAATTGTATTAACCGGAAACATAATACATGTGTGAATACATAGACAAACAGAGTGTCACTAGTATGCCTCTACTTGACTAGCTCGTTAATCAAAGATGGTTATGTTTCCTAACCATGAACAAGGAGTTGTTATTTGATTAACGGGATCACATCATTAGATGAATGATCTGATTGACATGACCCATTCCATTAGCTTAGCACCCGATCATTTAGTATGTTGCTATTGCTTTCTTCATGACTTATACATGTTCCTATGACTATGAGATTATGCAACTCCCGTTTGCCGGAGGAACACTTTGTGTGCTACCAAACGTCACAACGTAAATGGGTGATTATAAAGGTGCTCTACAGGTGTCTCCAAAGGTACATGTTGGGTTGGCGTATTTCGAGATTAGGATTTGTCACTCCGATTGTCGGAGAGGTATCTCTGGGCCCTCTCGGTAATGCACATCACATAAGCCTTGCAAGCATTGCAACTAATGAGTTAGTTGCGAGATGATGTATTACGGAACGAGTAAAGAGACTTGCCGGTAACGAGATTGAACTAGGTATTGAGATACCGACGGTCAAATCTCGGGCAAGTAACATACCGATGACAAAGGGAACAACGTATGTTGTTATGCGGTCTGACCGATAAAGATCTTCATAGAATATGTAGGAGCCAATATGAGCATCCAGGTTCCGCTATTGGTTATTGACCGGAGACGTGTCTCGGTCATGTCTACATTGTTCTCGAACCTGTAGGGTCTGCACGCTTAAGGTTTCGATGACAGTTATATTATGAGTTTATGAGTTTTGATGTACCAAAGTTAGTTCGGAGTCCCGGATGTGATCACGGACATGACGAGGAGTCTAGAATGGTCGAGACATAAAGATTGATATATTGGACGGCTATATTCGGACACCAAAAGTGTTCCGGGTGATCTCGGAGAAAACCGGAGAGCCGGAAGGCTACCGGAACCCCCCCGGGAGAAGTAATGGGCCATATGGGCCTTAGTGGAGAGAGAGAGGGGCAGCCAAAGGTGGGCCGCGCGCCTCCTCCCCCCTGGTCCGAATTGGACTAGGAGAGGGGGGCGGCGCCCCCCTTTCCCTCTCCCTCCCCACTAATTTCCCCCTCCTAGTAGGAGTCCTACTCCTACTAGGAGGAGGACTCCTACTTGGCGCGCCATAGAGGGCCGGCCGGCCTCCTCCCCTTGATCCTTTATATACGGGGGCAGGGGGCACCCCTTGACACACAAGTTGATCCATCTGATCATATTCTTAGCCGTGTGCGGTGCCCCCTTCCACCATAGTCCTCGATAATATTGTAGCGGTGCTTAGGCGAAGCCCTGCGACGGTAGTACATCAAGATCGTCACCACGTCGTCGTGCAGACGGAACTCTTCCCCGACACTTTGCTGGATCGGAGTCCGGGGATCGTCATTGAGCTGAACGTGTGCTAGAACTCGGAGGTGCCGTAGTTTCGGTGCTTGATCGGTCGGGCCGTGGAGACGTACGACTACATCAACCAAGTTAACGCTTCCATTGTCGATCTACAAGGGTACGTAGATCACACTCTCCCCCTCTCGTTGCTATGCATCACCATGATCTTGCGTGTGCGTAGGAATTTTTTTGAAATTACTACAAAACCCAATAGTGGCATCCGAGCCTAGGTTATATATGTTGATGTTATTTGCACGAGTAGAACACAAGTGAGTTGTGGGCGATATAAGTCATACTGCTTACCAGCATGTCATACTTTGGTTCAGCGGTATTGTTGGACGAAGCGGCCCGGACCGACATTACGCGTACGCTTACGCGAGACCGGTTCTCCCGATGTGCTTTGCACATAGGTGGCTTGCGGGTGACAGTTTCTCCAACTTTAGTTGAACCGAGTGTGGCTATGCCCGGTCCTTGCGAAGGTTAAAACAACACCAACTTGACAAACTATCATTGTGGTTTTGATGCGTAGGTAAGATTGGTTCTTGCTTAAGCCCGTAGCAGCCACGTAAAACTTGCAACAACAAAGTAGAGGACGTCTAACTTGTTTTTGCAGGGCATGTTGTGATGTGATATGGTCAAGACATGATGCTAAATTTTATTGTATGAGATGATCATGTTTTGTAACCGAGTTATCGGCAACTGGCAGGAGCCATATGGTTGTCGCTTTATTGTATGCAATGCAATCGCGCTGTAATGCTTTACTTTATCACTAAGCGGTAGCAATAGTCGTGGAAGCATAAGATTGGCGAGATGACAACGATGCTACGATGGAGATCAAGGTGTCGCGCCGGTGATGATGGTGATCACGACGGTGCTTCGAAGATGGACATCACAAGCACAAGATGATGATGGCCATATCATATCACTTATATTGATTGCATGTGATGTTTATCTTTTATGCATCTTATCTTGCTTTGATTGACAATAGCATTATAAGATGATCTCTCACTAATTATCAAGAAGTGTTCTCCCTGAGTATGCACCGCTGCGAAAGTTCTTCGTGCTGAGACACCACGTGATGATCGGGTGTGATAGGCTCTACGTTCAAATACAACGGGTGCAAAATAGTTGCACACGCGGAATACTCAGGTTATACTTGACGAGCCAAGCATATACATATATGGCCTCGGAACACGGAGACCGAATGGTCGAGCATGAATCATATGGTAGATATGATCAACATAGTGATGTTCACCAATGAAACTACTCCATCTCACGTGATGATCGGACATGGTTTAGTTGATTTGGATCACGTAATCACTTAGAGGATTAGAGGGATGTCTATCTAAGTGGGAGTTCTTTAAGTAAATTAATTGAACCTAAATTTATCATGAAACTTAGTACCTGATAGTATCTTGCTTATTTATGCTTGATTGTAGATAGATGGCTTGTGATGTTGTTCCGTTGAATTTTAATGCGTTCCTTGAGAAAGCAAAGTTGAAAGATGATGGTAGCAATTACACAGACTGGGTCCGTAACTTGAGGACTATCCTCATTGCTGCACAGAAGAATTATGTCCTGGAAGCACCGCTGGGTGCCAGGCCTGCTGCTGGAGCAACACCAGATGTTATGAACGTCTGGCAGAGCAAAGCTGATGACTACTCGATAGTTCAGTGTGCCATGCTTTACGGCTTAGAATCGGGACTTCAACGACGTTTTGAACGTCATGGAGCATATGAGATGTTCCAGGAGTTGAAGTTAATATTTCAAGCAAATGCCCAGATTGAGAGATATGAAGTCTCCAATAAGTTCTATAGCTGCAAGATGGAGGAGAACAGTTCTGTCAGTGAGCATATACTCAAAATGTCTGGGTATAATAATCACTTGATTCAATTGGGAGTTAATCTTCCAGATGATTGCGTCATTGACAGAATTCTCCAATCACTGCCACCAAGCTACAAGAGCTTCGTGATGAACTATAATATGCAAGGGATGAATAAGACTATTCCCGAGCTCTTCGCAATGCTGGAAAGCTGCGGAGGTAGAAATCAAGAAGGAGCATCAAGTGTTGATGGTCAACAAGACCACTAGTTTCAAGAAAAAGGGCAAAGGGAAGAAGAAGGGGAACTTCAAAAAGAACGGCAAGCAAGTTGCTACTCAAGAGAAGAAACCCAAACCTGGACCTAAGCCTGAAACTGAGTGCTTCTACTGCAAGCAGACTGGTCACTGGAAGCGGAACTGCCCCAAGTATTTGGCGGATAAGAAGGATGGCAAGGTGAACAAAGGTATATGTGATATACATGTTATTGATGTGTACCTTACTAATGCTCGCAGTAGCACCTGGGTATTTGATACTGGTTCTGTTGCTAATATTTGCAACTCGAAACAGGGACTACGGATTAAGCGAAGATTGGCTAAGGACGAGGTGACGATGCGCGTGGGAAACGGTTCCAAAGTCGATGTGATCGCAGTCGGCACGCTACCTCTACATCTACCTTCGGGATTAATATTAGACCTAAATAATTGTTATTTGGTGCCAGCGTTAAGCATGAACATTATATCTGGATCTTGTTTGATGCGAGACGGTTATTCATTTAAATCTGAGAATAATGGTTGTTCTATTTATATGAGTAATATCTTTTATGGTCATGCACCCTTAAAGAGTGGTCTATTTTTGTTGAATCTCGATAGTAGTGACACACATATTCATAGTGTTGAAGCCAAAAGATGCAGAGTTGATAATGATAGTGCAACTTATTTGTGGCACTGCCGTTTAGGTCATATCGGTGTAAAGCGCATGAAGAAACTCCATACTGATGGACTTTTGGAACCACTTGATTATGAATCACTTGGTACTTGCGAACCGTGCCTCATGGGCAAGATGACTAAAACACCATTCTCCGGTACTATGGAGAGAGCAACAGATTTGTTGGAAATCATACATACAGATGTATGTGGTCCGATGAATATTGAGGCTCGTGGCGGATATCGTTATTTTCTCACCTTCACAGATGACTTAAGCAGATATGGGTATATCTACTTAATGAAACATAAGTCTGAAACGTTTGAAAAGTTCAAAGAATTTCAGAGTGAAGTTGAAAATCATCGTAACAAGAAAATAAAGTTTCTACGATCTGATCGTGGAGGAGAATATTTGAGTTACGAGTTTGGTGTACATTTGAAAAATTGTGGAATAGTTTCGCAACTCACGCCACCCGGAACACCACAGCGTAATGGTGTGTCCGAACGTCGTAATCGTACTTTACTAGATATGGTGCGATCTATGATGTCTCTTACTGATTTACCGCTATCGTTTTGGGGATACGCTCTAGAGACGGCCGCATTCACGTTAAATAGGGCACCATCAAAATCCGTTGAGACGACGCCTTATGAACTGTGGTTTGGCAAGAAACCAAAGTTGTCGTTTCTGAAAGTTTGGGGCTGCGATGCTTATGTGAAAAAGCTTCAACCTGATAAGCTCGAACCCAAATCGGAGAAATGTGTCTTCATAGGATATCCAAAGGAAACTATTGGATACACCTTCTATCACAGATCCGAAGGCAAGACTTTTGTTGCTAAATTCGGAAACTTTCTGGAGAAGGAGTTTCTCTCGAAAGAAGTGAGTGGGAGGAAAGTAGAACTTGACGAGGTAACTGTACCTGCTCCCTTATTGGAAAGTAGTGCATCACAGAAAACTGTTTCAGTGACACCTACACCAGTTAGTGAGGAAGCTAATGATGATGATCATGAAACTTCAGAACAAGATACTACTGAACCTCGTAGATCAACCAGAGTGAGATCCGCGCCAGAGTGGTACGGTAATCCTGTTCTGGAAGTCATGCTACTAGATCATGATGAACCTACGAACTATGAAGAAGCGATGGTGAGCCCAGATTCCGCAAAATGGCTTGAAGCCATGAAATCTGAGATGGGATCCATGTATGAGAACAAAGTATGGACTTTGGTTGACTTGCCCGATGATCGGCAAGCAATTGAGAATAAATGGATCTTCAAGAAGAAGACTGACGCTGACGGTAATATTACTGTCTACAAAGCTCGACTTGTCGCAAAAGGTTTTCGGCAAGTTCAAGGGATTGACTACGATGAGACCTTCTCACCCGTAGCGATGCTTAAGTCTGTCCGAATCATGTTAGCAATTGCCGCATTTTATGATTATGAAATTTGGCAGATGGATGTCAAAACTGCATTCCTGAATGGATTTCTGGAAGAAGAGTTGTATATGATGCAACCAGAAGGTTTTGTCGATCCAAAGGGAGCTAACAAAGTGTGCAAGCTCCAGCGATCCATTTATGGACTGGTGCAAGCCTCTCGGAGTTGGAATAAACGCTTTGATAGTGTGATCAAAGCATTTGGTTTTATACAGACTTTTGGAGAAGCCTGTATTTACAAGAAAGTGAGTGGGAGCTCTGTAGCATTTCTGATATTATATGTGGATGACATATTACTAATTGGAAATGATATAGAATTTCTGGATAGCATAAAGGGATACTTGAATAAGAGTTTTTCAATGAAAGACCTCGGTGAAGCTGCTTACATATTAGGCATTAAGATCTATAGAGATAGATCAAGACGCTTAATTGGACTTTCACAAAGCACATACCTTGACAAAGTTTTGAAGAAGTTCAAAATGGATCAAGCAAAGAAAGGGTTCTTGCCTGTGTTACAAGGTGTGAAGTTGAGTAAGACTCAATGCCCGACCACTGCAGAAGATAGAGAGAAAATGAAAGATGTTCCCTATGCTTCAGCCATAGGCTCTATCATGTATGCAATGCTGTGTACCAGACCTGATGTGTGCCTTGCTATAAGTCTAGCAGGGAGGTACCAAAGTGATCCAGGAGTGGATCACTGGACAGCGGTCAAGAACATCCTGAAATACCTGAAAAGGACTAAGGATATGTTTCTCATATATGGAGGTGACAAAGAGCTCATCGTAAAAGGTTACGTTGATGCAAGCTTTGACACTGATCCGGACGATTCTAAATCGCAAACCGGATACGTGTTTACATTAAACGGTGGAGCTGTCAGTTGGTGCAGTTCTAAACAAAGCGTTGTAGCGGGATCTACATGTGAAGCGGAGTACATAGCTGCTTCGGAAGCAGCAAATGAAGGAGTCTGGATGAAGGAGTTCATATCCGATCTAGGTGTCATACCTAGTGCATCGGGTCCAATGAAAATCTTTTGTGACAATACTGGTGCAATTGCCTTGGCAAAGGAATCCAGATTTCACAAGAGAACCAAGCACATCAAGAGACGCTTCAATTCCATCCGGGATCTAGTCCAGGTGGGAGACATAGAGATTTGCAAGATACATACGGATCTGAATGTTGCAGACCCGTTGACTAAGCCTCTTCCACGAGCAAAACATGATCAGCACCAAGGCTCCATGGGTGTTAGAATCATTACTGTGTAATCTAGATTATTGACTCTAGTGCAAGTGGGAGACTGAAGGAAATATGCCCTAGAGGCAATAATAAAGTTATTATTTATTTCCTTATATCATGATAAATGTTTATTATTCATGCTAGAATTGTATTAACCGGAAACATAATACATGTGTGAATACATAGACAAACAGAGTGTCACTAGTATGCCTCTACTTGACTAGCTCGTTAATCAAAGATGGTTATGTTTCCTAACCATGAACAAGGAGTTGTTATTTGATTAACGGGATCACATCATTAGGTGAATGATCTGATTGACATGACCCATTCCATTAGCTTAGCACCCGATCGTTTAGTATGTTGCTATTGCTTTCTTCATGACTTATACATGTTCCTATGACTATGAGATTATGCAACTCCCGTTTGCCGGAGGAACACTTTGTGTGCTACCAAACGTCACAACGTAAATGGGTGATTATAAAGGTGCTCTACAGGTGTCTCCAAAGGTACATGTTGGGTTGGCGTATTTCGAGATTAGGATTTGTCACTCCGATTGTCGGAGAGGTATCTCTGGGCCCTCTCGGTAATGCACATCACATAAGCCTTGCAAGCATTGCAACTAATGAGTTAGTTGCGAGATGATGTATTACGGAACGAGTAAAGAGACTTGCCGGTAACGAGATTGAACTAGGTATTGAGATACCGACGATCGAATCTCGGGCAAGTAACATACCGATGACAAAGGGAACAACGTATGTTGTTATGCGGTCTGACCGATAAAGATCTTCGTAGAATATGTAGGAGCCAATATGAGCATCCAGGTTCCGCTATTGGTTATTGACCGGAGACGTGTCTCGGTCATGTCTACATTGTTCTCGAACCCGTAGGGTCCGCACGCTTAAGGTTTCGATGACAGTTATATTATGAGTTTATGAGTTTTGATGTACCGAAGTTAGTTCGGAGTCCCGGATGTGATCACGGACATGACGAGGAGTCTCGAAATGGTCGAGACATAAAGATTGATATATTGGACGGCTATATTCGGACACCGGAAGTGTTCCGGGTGATTTCGGAGAAAACCGGAGAGCCGGAGGGTTACCGGAACCCCCCGGGAGAAGTAATGGGCCATATGGGCCTTAGTGGAGAGAGAGAGGGGCAGCCAAAGGTGGGCCGCGCGCCTCCTCCCCCCTGGTCCGAATTGGACTAGGAGAGGGGGGCGGCGCCCCCCTTTCCCTCTCCCTCCCCACTTCTTTCCCCCTCCTAGTAGGAGTCCTACTCCTACTAGGAGGAGGACTCCTCCTTGGCGCGCCATAGAGGGCCGGCCGGCCTCCTCCCCTTGATCCTTTATATACGGGGGCAGGGGGCACCCCTTGACACACAAGTTGATCCACGTGATCATATTCTTAGCCGTGTGCGGTGCCCCCTTCCACCATAGTCCTCGATAATATTGTAGCGGTGCTTAGGCGAAGCCCTGCGACGGTAGTACATCAAGATCGTCACCACGCCGTCGTGCTGACGGAACTCTTCCCCGACACTTTGCTGGATCGGAGTCCGGGGATCGTCATCGAGCTGAACGTGTGCTAGAACTCGGAGGTGCCGTAGTTTCGGTGCTTGATCGGTCGGGCCGTGGAGACGTACGACTACATCAACCAAGTTAACGCTTCCGTTGTCGATCTACAAGGGTACGTAGATCACACTCTCCCCCTCTCGTTGCTATGCATCACCATGATCTTGCGTGTGCGTAGGAATTTTTTTGAAATTACTACGAACCCAACAGTGGCATCCGAGCCTAGGTTTTATATGTTGATGTTATATGCACGAGTAGAACACAAGTGAGTTGTGGGCGATATAAGTCATACTGCTTACCAGCATGTCATACTTTGGTTCGGCGGTATTGTTGGACGAAGCGGCCCGGACCGACATTACGCGTACGCTTACGCGAGACCGGTTCTCCCGACGTGCTTTGCACATAGGTGGCTTGCGGGTGACAGTTTCTCCAACTTTAGTTGAACCGAGTGTGGCTACGCCCGGTCCTTGCGAAGGTTAAAACAGCACCAACTTGACAAACTATCGTTGTGGTTTTGATGCGTAGGTAAGATTGGTTCTTGCTTAAGCCCGTAGCAGCCACGTAAAACTTGCAACAATAAAGTAGAGGACGTCTAACTTGTTTTTGCAGGGCATGTTGTGATGTGATATGGTCAAGACATGATGCTAAATTTTATTGTATGAGATGATCGTGTTTTGTAACCGAGTTATCGGCAACTGGCAGGAGCCATATGGTTGTCGCTTTATTGTATGCAATGCAATCATGCTGTAATGCTTTACTTTATCACTAAGCGGTAGCGATAGTCGTGGAAGCATAAGATTGGCGAGATGACAACGATGCTACGATGGAGATCAAGGTGTCGCACCGGTGACGATGGTGATCACGACGGTGCTTCTAAGATGGAGATCACAAGCACAAGATGATGATGGCCATATCATATCACTTATATTGATTGCATGTGATGTTTATCTTTTATGCATCTTATCTTGCTTTGATTGACGGTAGCATTATAAGATGATCTCTCACTAATTATCAAGAAGTGTTCTCCCTGAGTATGCACTGTTGCGAAAGTTCTTCATGCTGAGACACCACGTGATGATCGGGTGTGATAGGCTCTATGTTCAAATACAACGGGTGCAAAACAGTTGCACACGCGGAATACTCAGGTTATACTTGACGAGCCAAGCATATACAGATATGGCCTCGGAACACGGAGACCGAAAGGTCGAGCGTGAATCATATGGTAGATATGATCAACATAGTGATGTTCACCAATGAAACTACTCCATCTCACGTGATGATCGGACATGGTTTAGTTGATTTGGATCACGTAATCACTTAGAGGATTAGAGGGATGTCTATCTAAGTGGGAGTTCTTTAAGTAAATTAATTGAACCTAAATTTATCATGAAACTTAGTACCTGATAGTATCTTGCTTGTTTATGCTTGATTGTAGATAGATGGCTTGTGATGTTGTTCCGTTGAATTTTAATGCGTTCCTTGAGAAAGCAAAGTTGAAAGATGATGGTAGCAATTACACGGACTGGGTCCGTAACTTGAGGACTATCCTCATTGCTGCACAGAAGAATTATGTCCTGGAAGCACCGCTGGGTGCCAGGCCTGCTGCTGGAGCAACACCAGATGTTATGAACGTCTGGCAGAGCAAAGCTGATGACTACTCGATAGTTCAGTGTGCCATGCTTTACGGCTTAGAATCGGGACTTCAACGACGTTTTGAACGTCATGGAGCATATGAGATGTTCCAGGAGTTGAAGTTAATATTTCAAGCAAATGCCCAGATTGAGAGATATGAAGTCTCCAATAAGTTCTATAGCTGCAAGATGGAGGAGAACAGTTCTGTCAGTGAGCATATACTCAAAATGTCTGGGTATAATAATCACTTGATTCAATTGGGAGTTAATCTTCCAGATGATTGCGTCATTGACAGAATTCTCCAATCACTGCCACCAAGCTACAAGAGCTTCGTGATGAACTATAATATGCAAGGGATGAATAAGACTATTCCCGAGCTCTTCGCAATGCTGGAAGCTGCGGAGGTAGAAATCAAGAAGGAGCATCAAGTGTTGATGGTCAACAAGACCACTAATTTCAAGAAAAAGGGCAAAGGAAAGAAGAAGGGGAACTTCAAAAAGAACGGCAAGCAAGTTGCTACTCAAGAGAAGAAACCCAAACCTGGACCTAAGCCTGAAACTGAGTGCTTCTACTGCAAGCAGACTGGTCACTTGAAGCGGAACTGCCCCAAGTATTTGGCGGATAAGAAGGATGGCAAGGTGAACAAAGGTATATGTGATATACATGTTATTGATGTGTACCTTAATAATGCTCGCAGTAGCACCTGGGTATTTGATACTGGTTCTGTTGCTAATATTTGCAACTCGAAACAGGGACTACGGATTAAGCGAAGATTGGCTAAGGACGAGGTGACGATGCGCGTGGGAAACGGTTCCAAAGTCGATGTGATCGCAGTCGGCACGCTACCTCTACATCTACCTTCAAGATTAATATTAGACCTAAATAATTGTTATTTGGTGCCAGCGTTAAGCATGAACATTATATCTGGATCTTGTTTGATGCGAGACGGTTATTCATTTAAATCTGAGAATAATGGTTGTTCTATTTATATGAGTAATATCTTTTATGGTCATGCACCCTTAAAGAGTGGTCTATTTTTGTTGAATCTCGATAGTAGTGACACACATATTCATAGTGTTGAAGCCAAAAGATGCAGAGTTGATAATGATAGCGCAACTTATTTGTGGCACTGCCGTTTAGGTCATATCGGTGTAAAGCGCATGAAGAAACTCCATACTGATGGACTTTTGGAACCACTTGATTATGAATCACTTGGTACTTGCGAACCGTGCCTCATGGGCAACATGACTAAAAACCATTCTCCGGTAATATGGAGAGAGCAATAGATTTGTTGGAAATCATACATACAGATGTATGTGGTCCGATGAATATTGAGGCTCGTGGCGGATATCGTTATTTTCTCACCTTCACAGATGACTTAAGCAGATATGGGTATATCTACTTAATGAAACATAAGTCTAAAACGTTTGAAAAGTTCAAAGAATTTCAGAGTGAAGTTGAAAATCATCGTAACAAGAAAATAAAGTTTCTACGATCTGATCGTGGAGGAGAATATTTGAGTTACGAGTTTGGTGTACATTTGAAAAATTGTGGAATAGTTTCGCAACTCACGCCACCCGGAACACCACAGCGTAATGGTGTGTCCGACGTCGTAATCGTACTTTACTAGATATGGTGCGATCTATGATGTCTCTTACTGATTTACCGCTATCGTTTTGGGGATACGCTCTAGAGACGGCCGCATTCACGTTAAATAGGGCACCATCAAAATCCGTTGAGACGACGCCTTATGAACTGTGGTTTGGCAGAAACCAAAGTTGTCGTTTCTGAAAGTTTGGGGCTGCGATGCTTATGTGAAAAAGCTTCAACCTGATAAGCTCGAACCCAAATCGGAGAAATGTGTCTTCATAGGATATCCAAAGGAAACTATTGGATACACCTTCTATCACAGATCCGAAGGCAAGACTTTTGTTGCTAAATTCGGAAACTTTCTGGAGAAGGAGTTTCTCTCGAAAGAAGTGAGTGGGAGGAAAGTAGAACTTGACGAGGTAACTGTACCTGCTCCCTTATTGGAAAGTAGTGCATCACAGAAAACTGTTTCAGTGACACCTACACCAGTTAGTGAGGAAGCTAATGATAATGATCATGAAACTTCAGAACAAGATACTACTGAACCTCGTAGATCAACCAGAGTGAGATCCGCGCCAGAGTGGTACGGTAATCCTGTTCTGGAAGTCATGCTACTAGATCATGATGAACCTACGAACTATGAAGAAGCGATGGTGAGCCCAGATTCCGCAAAATGGCTTGAAGCCATGAAATCTGAGATGGGATCCATGTATGAGAACAAAGTATGGACTTTGGTTGACTTGCCCGATGATCGGCAAGCAATTGAGAATAGATGGATCTTCAAGAAGAAGACTGACGCTGACGGTAATATTACTGTCTACAAAGCTCGACTTGTTGCAAAAGGTTTTCGGCAAGTTCAAGGGATTGACTACGATGAGACCTTCTCACCCGTAGCGATGCTTAAGTCTGTCCGAATCATGTTGGCAATTGCCGCATTTTATGATTATGAAATTTGGCAGATGGATGTCAAAACTGCATTCCTGAATGGATTTCTGGAAGAAGAGTTGTATATGATGCAACCAGAAGGTTTTGTCGATCCAAAGGGAGCTAACAAAGTGTGCAAGCTCCAGCAATCCATTTATGGATTGGTGCAAGCCTCTCGGAGTTGGAATAAACGTTTTGATAGTGTGATCAAAGCATTTGGTTTTATACAGACTTTTGGAGAAGCCTGTATTTACAAGAAAGTGAGTGGGAGCTCTGTAGCATTTCTGATATTATATGTGGATGACATATTACTAATTGGAAATGATATAGAATTTCTAGATAGCATAAAGGGATACTTGAATAAGAGTTTTTCAATGAAAGACCTCGGTGAAGCTGCTTACATATTAGGTATTAAGATCTATAGAGATAGATCAAGACGCTTAATTGGACTTTCACAGAGCACATACCTTGACAAAGTTTTGAAGAAGTTCAAAATGGATCAAGCAAAGAAAGGGTTCTTGCCTGTGTTACAAGGTGTGAAGTTGAGTAAGACTCAATGCCCAACCACTGCAAAAGATAGAGAGAAAATGAAAGATGTTCCCTATGCTTCAGCCATAGGCTCTATCATGTATGCAATGTTGTGTACCAGACCTGATGTGTGCCTTGCTCTAAGTCTAGCAGGAAGGTACCAAAGTGATCCAGGAGTGGATCACTGGACAGTGGTCAAGAACATCCTAAAATACCTGAAAAGGACTAAGGATATGTTTCTCATATATGGAGGTGACAAAGAGCTCATCGTAAAAGGTTACGTTGATGCAAGCTTTGACACTGATCCGGACGATTCTAAATCGCAAACCGGATACATGTTTACATTAAACGGTGGAGCTGCCAGTTGGTGCAGTTCTAAACAAAGCGTTGTAGCGGGATCTACATGTGAAGCGGAGTACATAGCTGCTTCGGAAGCAGCAAATGAAGGAGTCTGGATGAAGGAGTTCATATCCGATCTAGGTGTCATACCTAGTGCATCGGGTCCAATGAAAATCTTTTGTGACAATACTGGTGCAATTGCCTTGGCAAAGGAATCCAGATTTCACAAAAGAACCAAGCACATCAAGAGACGCTTCAATTCCATTCGGGATTTAGTCCAGGTGGGAGACATAGAGATTTGCAAGATACATACGGATCTGAATGTTGCAGACCCGTTGACTAAGCCTCTTCCGAGAGCAAAAAATGATCAGCACCAAGGCTCCACGGGTGTTAGAATCATTACTGTGTAATCTAGATTATTGACTCTAGTGCAAGTGGGAGACTGAAGGAAATATGCCCACGAAAGTTATTATTTATTTCCTTATATCATGATAAATGTTTATTATTCATGCTAGAATTGTATTAACCGGAAACATAATACATGTGTGAATACATAGACAAACAGAGTGTCACTAGTATGCCTCTACTTGACTAGCTCGTTAATCAAAGATGGTTATGTTTCCTAACCATGAACAAGGAGTTGTTATTTGATTAACGGGATCACATCATTAGATGAATGATCTAATTGACATGACCCATTCCATTAGCTTAGCACCCAATCGTTTAGTATGTTGCTATTGCTTTCTTCATGACTTATACATGTTCCTATGACTATGAGATTATGCAACTCCCGTTTGCCGGAGGAACACTTTGTGTGCTACCAAACGTCACAACGTAAATGGGTGATTATAAAGGTGCTCTACAGGTGTCTCCAAAGGTACATGTTGGGTTGGCGTATTTCGAGATTAGGATTTGTCACTCCGATTGTCGAAGAGGTATCTCTGGGCCCTCTCGGTAATGCACATCACATAAGCCTTGCAAGCATTGCAACTAATGAGTTAGTTACGAGATGATGTATTACGGAACGAGTAAAGAGACTTGCCGGTAACGAGATTGAACTAGGTATTCAGATACCGACGATCGAATCTCGGGCAAGTAACATACCGATGACAAAGGGAACAACATATGTTGTTATGCGGTCTAACCGATAAAGATCTTCGTAGAATACGTAGGAGCCAATATGAGCATCCAGGTTCCGCTATTGGTTATTGACCGGAGACGTGTCTCGGTCATGTCTACATTGTTCTCGAACCCGTAGGGTCCGCACGCTTAAGGTTTCGATGATAGTTATATTATGAGTTTATGAGTTTTGATGTACCGAAGTTAGTTCGGAGTCCCGGATGTGATCACGGACATGACGAGGAGTCTCGAAATGGTCGAGACATAAAGATTGATATATTGGACGGCTATATTCGGACACCGGAAGTGTTCCGGGTGATCTCGGAGAAAACCGGAGAGCCGGAGGGTTACCGGAACCCCTCTGTCGTGGTTCTAAGTCTGACAGTAGAGTGGGGGTAGGTATGGAGAGGCAAGGTCCTAGCTATGGAGAGGTTGTAAACACAAGAGATGTACGAGTTCAGGCCCTTCTCGGAGGAAGTAAAAGCCCTACGTCTCGGAGCCCGGAGGCGGTCGAGTGGATTATGTGTATATGAATTACAGGATGCCGAACCCTTCTGCCTGTGGAGGGGGGTGGCTTATATAGAGTGCGCCAGGACCCCAGCCAGCCCACGTAATGAAGGGTTTAAGGTGTATTTAGTCCGGGGCGTTACTGGTAACGTCCCACATAAAGTGTCTTAACTATCATAAAGTCTACTTAACTACAGGCCGTTGCAGTGCAGAGTGCCTTTTGACCTCCTGGTAGTCGAGTGAGTCTTCGTGGTCGAGTCCTTCAAGTCAGTCGAGTGAGTCCCTCGTTGGTCGACTGGAAGGTGACCTCTTCTAAGGGTGTCCTTGGGCAGGGTACTTAGATCAGGTCTGTGACCCTACCCTAGGTACATGACCCCATCATTAGCCCCCGAATGGATTGAGGCTTTGAGTGACGGAGGAGTTGATGCTGTTTCCGATTAACCTTTGCACACTGGTCGTGCGTTGTTCTGAACCAGAGAATCTCTTCGTTGATAGTGAGCAACTTGTCTTCAGTCGACTCGATCCATTCTTTTCTTTCGTCGAGTGATCTTTCGGGCTTCGTCGATTTCCGAGCGATGGATCGCGGGAAATCCCGCGCCTGACAGGCCGGTCTGCCGTTCGCGGATTCCGCAGGATGCGAAATTTGGGGAAACGCGCGAAGCGGAGCGGACCGCGGCGTTCAGATGGGACGGGACATAGACGCCTCGATCTCCGTGCCGCTTTCTTCGCCACGTATCCCGCCCGAGTAACAGTTCCAGGATATGATTAGATCTGCCGGGCCCACCTGTCATCCACTCGGAAGGGATCTTATAAATGCGCCCGGCGAGGGTTTTTGAACAGTGCCTCAGCATTCTCTCTCTGCCTCCTTCGTCTCCGCCCAACGCGCTCGCTCTCGCCTCCGCACCACTTCTCCTCACGCGCCCCGACGGAAGCCATGGTCAAGAAGAAGACGGCGACGTTGGAGCGCACGAAGAAGGCGTCGGCGACGGAGAAGGCGAAGGGGAGATCCACCAGCCGCGGTGGGTCTTCGTCCAGATCCCGCCTGCCGAAAGGCTGGGTCCAGGGAGATTGGATCCAGTCGACCATCACGGAGAAGGATCTCCTCGACATGGCCAACGAGGGCCTAATCCCCCATGGAGCTGCGAGGCTTCCGGGGAAAGAGTGGCAGCCCCAGCCGGAAGAGGGTGAGTGCGTGCTTCTGGCTACCCATGTCGACCGCGGATTCTCTTTGCCGCCGAGCATTTTCTTCCGTGGTTTCTTGAACTTTTTTGGAGCGCAACTCCACCACTTCACCCCAAATTCTATCGCCTATCTTGCCGCGTTTGTGTCCATGTGCGAGAGTTTTCTGGGCTGTCGACCGCACTGGGGCTTGTTCAAGCACATATTCACATGTCGCTCTCAAACTGTGAAGAAGGCGAGTCCAGGCGACGAAAGAACCCGAGTGGTCCAAATGTGTGGGGGTCTGGGGATCCAGGTGAGAAACAAGAGCACCTTCCCAGCCATGACATTTCCCGAGTCAGTCAGAGGCTGGCAGTCGACCTGGTTCTACTGCCAGGATGAGTCGACACCAGGGCAGTCGAGTGGACTCCCTCCATTTACCATGGACCGAGTGAACAAGCCCTCCTCTCTGAAGCTGATTCCGGAGGAGAAAGCTGACGTGAAGATGCTGATGGAGCGCGTAGTTCAGTTGGTTCGGGAGGGAGTGACGGGCATGGATCTCCTGGAAGTTTTCCTTAGGCGCCGAATCCAGCCTCTTCAGTTCTGGAGCCATTGCATGTGGTTGTACTGTGGGACTGAGGATGTGACTCGGGTCAATCCAGAAGCAGTCGACGATGCCACTCTGGAAAGGTGGATGGCCGCTGTTACTGGGAACAAGGACAACCCTCGTGGGGCCAGAAGGATTCCTCCACTCGACTGTCACAGTGACCCAAACAAGGCATGTCTGCCCCACTCCCCGTTGTATTCTCGTCATATTTATTTCTGCTTTCTCTGCCGATCGGTCGACTGATCTTTGTCTTGTTGTCCCTCAGACCCTCACTGAACTGTACTCGATGTCCAACCGAGCGCAAGCTCTGACTGAGGAGGGAGAAGCGAGCGGGGGCGAGAGCCAGGAGGAGGAGTGGGACTCGAACGCCGCCGAGGCCGATGATGATGACGATGACGATGATGATGATGACGATGAGGACGGGGAAGAGGAGGAGGAGGAGGAGGTCGCACCACCGCGCTCGGAAAGGCGGTCAAAACTTGTCCATGACCCTGCGACTGAACGCGGCGAGGGGGTCGCGACTGTTACACAGTCGACCAAGCGCCCCCGGACCACCTCTCCGGCGCCGACTGAAAAGGCGTCGAAGCAGCCCAGGGCGGCCCCGTCGAAGCCGACCAAGCACCTGCCGAAGATGAAGGTGTCCATCCCCACCATATCAGGGTAATCATGTTGCTTAAGTCTTCTTGTTTTGTGTGAACTTTATCTCTGGTTGGCGCTGGAGTTAGTCGACTGACTCTTTGGAGTTGCAGTGCTGCTACTTCTGAGACCTCGGCCCAGGCTGACGACCGTGAGATGGAGGACGCAGCAACCTCAAAACCTGGTACTATATTCTTAACACTATCTTTAGTCGACTGACTCATGATCTAATCCTGATTCTTTTCTGTAGCTCCATCCAATGTTGTAATCACTCTCCCTGATGATGATGAAGATGAGGAACCGTTGAAGTACAGAAGGAGTAGGAAAGCGTCTGCCAGCAAGGTGACCCAGGATGTGACGGTGCCTGAGGCTCTGGTCGCGGAGGAGGGGAACACCACTCGACACACCGTGTCCTTCGCAGATCCACTGACGAGTGCTCCGCAGCCCTCCCTCTTCACGAGGCACCACGTCCCAGAGGACCAAGCTGGCGCAGCGAAGGAGGCAATACGCCAGGCAGGGATCATGATGGAGCAGTTGAAGACCATCCGGAATGCGAGCCAGGCAGCTTACGACGCCAGTTCCACCCTCCAACGCAATGTTCAGGTCAGTCGACCACCATTTGTTCTGTTAGGATATGCTATCAGAAACTTTTCTTTCCAGAATTTATAGTAGTCACCCACTGGGTGTGTCGAGTTAAACTCCGTGTTAGCGGGGGCACGCTGAGTGCACCCGCTGGGTGTAGTCCCCAAGGCTAAGGTCGACTGCGGGCAGTCGGCCTTAGGCTTTATAATTTCAGTCTTTCCGTCATTCGACTATGTCGAATGGATTTCGCAAATCGGTCGACTGGTCGACTCTGTCTTCGACTGGTCGATTAGTGGGGGCACGCTGAGTGCACCCACTGGGTGTAGTCCCCAAGGCTAAGGTCGACTGCGGGCAGTCGGCCTTAGGCTTTATAATTTCAGGCTTTCCGTCATTCGACTAAGGCGACTGGATTTCGCAAACCGGTCGACTGGTCGACTCTGTCTTCAACTGGTCGATTAGTGGGGGCACGCTGAGTGCACCCACTGGGTGTAGTCCCCAAGGCTAAGGTCGACTGCGGGCAGTCGGCCTTAGGCTTTATAATTTCAGTCTTTCCGTCATTCGACTAAGGCGACTGGATTTCGCAAACCGGTCGACTCTGTCTTCGACTGGTCGATTAGTGGGGGCATGCTGAGTGCACCCACTGGGTGTAGTCCCCGAGACTACGATCGAATGCTCGTATTCGGCTGTAGTCTTAGAAACGCGTGATTTTTCCTTTTTCACTCGGAAGTGAATTATATTTGACATTTTAGTCGATTGGTTCTTCGCAGAACTCCTGTGATCTTGTGGCTCGCTACTCTGAGCTGGAAAACAAGCACATTCAGCTCGAGCTGAATTTGAAGCTGGTTCAGGAGAATCTGACGAAGGCAAAGGAGGAGACCGAAGGTATGTTTGGTGAGACCTTGACGACTGCTTTTTCCCTTTATTTGTTTCAAAATCTTATCTTGCTGTAACTTGCAGGTAAGGTGAGGGAGGCCCAACGGAAGAAGGACCTTGAACTAGCTGAGAAGATCAAGCTTGTTGACGAGAAGTTAGCTTCAGTCGCCAAGCTTGAGCAAGAAAATGCCAATCTGAAAGCTGCTCTTGGGAAGAAAAAAGATCTGGAGGCCTTCCTGAATGGTCTTGCCAAGAAGCTGTTTCTTATGCTTGAAGGTAAATCTCTATGCTCGGCGATCATTTCCAACCGTGGTTTTTCCATTCGACCATCGCCTTGACTCGGTGATCGTGCTTGCAGAATTTTGTCAAAACTTTGAAGAAGAAACTAGCCGGCTGGAACCAAACCTTGACCCCGTCAATTCTCCGATGGATGACGAAGTTGCCATGAATGTTTTCCGACTGGAGTCCCGTGTTGCAGCTGTCATGGACTATCTTGCAAGGCTTAAGGTCGCCACATCTCGCATCGACTCGACGCTCTGGCCCGGGGAGACACTTCAGAACGACCTCGAGTCGCTGATGGCTCGCTTGAACACGATCCCTGGTCGAGTGCAGGAGTGGAAAAAGTCCTCGGCTCGGTGCGGTGCAGATGTTGCTCTGTGTCTGGCCCGAGTCCACTGCAAAGATGCGCGAGAAGACAAGCTGGCGGCCCTCCGGGTGGCCAACACCAAGAAACACGACTTCAGGTCCTTTATGGAAACTTTCCTTGTGGCTGCCACTCGGATCGCAGATGGAATTGATCTTGATGAGTTTGTTGCACCTTCCAGCCCTCCACAAGAGGGGTAAAAAACTTCTTCTAAACTCGACGCTTTAAATTTGTCTCGGTATGCCGAGTGGAGTTGTAACCGATAAACCTTAACGGGCTTAGCGCCTGAGCACTTCCGGTTCCTTTAGGTATCGATCCGAACTTGAATTTGGTGTTTGAATATGATTGCTTTTGGCTCGAAATGCCTTTTGCAGGTTCAAAGCGGGGCGCTTACTGCAATCGACTTATTCCTTAGTCCACTTAGGCGAGCGCTGGGCTGCAGCTAAGCCCCCGAGTGAGAGGTTTGCTCTTCACTCGGTAGGAATTTTGATAACTTAGGCGAGTACTTGGACTGCAGCTAAGCCTCCGAGTGAGAGGTTTGCTCTTCACTCGGTAGGATTTCTGATAACTTAGGCGAGTACTTGGACTGCAGCTAAGCCTCCGAGTGAGAGGTTTGCTCTTCACTCGGTAGGATTTCTGATAACTTAGGCGAGCGCTGGGCTGCAGCTAAGCCCCCGAGTGAGAGGTTTGCTCTTCACTCGGTAGGATTTGTGATAACTTAGGCGAGTACTTGGACTGCAGCTAAGCCTCCGAGTGAGAGGTTTGCTCTTCACTCGGTAGGATTTTT